>NC_066533.1:8694511-8699511 GCF_024679095.1 Eriocheir sinensis
CCTTCCTTCCCCTCGCCTCTCTCACTCCACTTACTCTCAATCCTTTATTCCCTTTTCTCTCACCCTCTTCTTTTCGATCATTATCTCCCCCTTCACTTCTCTCTTAACCACCTCTTCTCCTCCCCTTCGCTTTATCCCCCTTCTCCCCTCTTTCTCTCTCGCTCTTTTCTCTCCCTCCCTCTCTCTTTTAGTCATGCCTCATCTTTTCCTCCGCAAGAGTCTTTATCGCCACAAAAAGACGATAATGACAAGTGCCATAAACACAGGTTGGATAATCGATTCTCTCTCTCTCTCTCTCTCTCTCTCTCTCTCTCTCTCTCTCTCGCTCGCTCGCTCGCTTTTGTTTACGTTTGGGTGAAGTCGCAAACGTGGATCCAGATTCGTGGTCGGATGGGTGCAATCGCCAAGACTTTTTCACTGTGTAGCTCTATTTTCTCTTTACTTTTTATTCTCTTGCCTTTTTTCCTGTTTCCTTTTTCCCCCTTTTTCAATTTGTACTCCGTGGTATGTATATTTTTTCTTTTTTTTCCTTTTTCCTTCTTTCTTCTTTATATGGGGAGTAGAAAATTGACCATCGAAGTATATGAGAAATTGAGTTAGTAAAGAAAAGTTGAAAGTGTGATGAGGTAACATAAAATAAGAGAGAGAGAGAGAGAGAGAGAGAGAGAGAGAGAGAGAGAGAGAGAGAGAGAGAGAGAGAGAGAGAGAGTATGACGGTCAATCAAAACGGAAAACAGATAAAATGTTCGGACGAGAGAGAGAGAGAGAGAGAGAGAGAGAGAGAGAGAGTCAATCACACCAAAGTCGTCGTCAGCAGTGAAATAAAACTCGCCAGCATTTTTCGCTCGACTGATTATTTTTCTGTGTAAAAATTTAATGAGGACTCGATGAAAGGGGCGACTTAAATAACGGATCCTTGTGAACAGCGGCCGTGATTGGTTGTAATTAGTCTGTGTGTGTGTGTGTGTAGGTGGGTGGATTTTTCTATTTAAAAGGGAAATGGAAGTGGTTTTGAGAGAGAGAGAGAGAGAGAGAGAGAGAGAGAGAGAGAGAGAGAGAGAGAGAGAGAGAGAGACAAATCTGCACCCCTTCCTCCCTTCCTCCCGTCCTTCCTTCCCTCCTTCTCCCAACTCTCAAATCTCTCCCCTCCATTCCTACCTTACTTCTCTCTCACCCCCTTCCCCTCACTCTCCTCCATCCCATCAATCCCATCATCGTCACTTTCTCATCCCTTCACCCCGCTTCACATCCCCTTCAGTCCCATCACCTGTATTTCACCCCTTCTCCCTTAAATCCCCTTACTTCCCCTCACTTCCTCTTTCCCCTCATTGGCTGCACTTCTCCCTTCACCGTATCTTCATCCCCTTTATATCCCCTCATTCCCCATCACTTTCCCTCTTTCCCCTTCCCCTAAGCTTCCTCCCCCATTCCCTTCACCCCCCTACCTCTCCTTATTTTCCTCACTTTCCCTCACTTCCCGTCATTCCCTACACCTTCTTCTGCCGTTACCTCCATTTTCCTCCATTTCCCTTCCTCTCCTCATCCCTTTATTCTCTCCCCTCCTCCCCTATCCTTCTTCACCCCAATTCCTTTCCCTTCCCATCTCTTCATATCTGTTCCTCCCTTCCTCACCCCATCTCCTTTCCCTTTACACCCACACCTACCCTTCCTCAACCAAACTCCCTTCCCTCCCATCTCTCCATTCCTGACCCACCCTTACTCACCTCAACCCGCCCCTCCCCTCTCCCTATACATCTTCACCCCAACTCCCTTCCCTCTTCATCTTCCATCCCTCCCTCACCATTCATCTCCCCCCCTTTCCTCTCCCCCACTCTCCTCTCCCCTTCGGTCAGTTGCCTCTCGGGAGCTAGCGGGGAAAGAGTCAAATGAGCTGTTAAACGTGTCAACAGTGATCAAACGAGCGTCTGATAGGATGGCTCTGCGGCAGTCATGTGGCTGAGGCCTGCACTCAGACACACACTCAGACATCAAAGAGGGAGGGAGCGAGGGGGAGGGAGCGAATGGGGGAGAGAGGGAGGGAGGGAACTAGGGGGGAGTGGAGATGTGGCGAAAGGAGTTCAAAGGGAAGCATGTGGAGTTAGAAGGAGTGGAAAACCAGAAATGCAGAAAGAAAATAAGGAAGGAAGGAAATGAAAGAGGAGGAGAGGAAAAGAAGAGAGAGAGGGAGCGAGGGTAGGAGAGAGAGAGGGAGATGAAGCGGAAGGAGTTTAAATGAAGGATGAAAAGTTGCAAGGAATGGAAATGCAGAAATGCAGGAGAAAGGAAATAAGGAAGGAAGGCCATGGAAAAAGAGGAGATGAAAGAATAGTGGAAAAGAAGAGAGAGAGGGAGCGAGGGAAGGAGAGAGAAAGGGAGATGAAGCGGAAGGAGTTGAAAGGAAGGATGAAAAGTTGAAAGGAATGGAAGTGCAGAAATGCAGGCGAAAGGAAATAAGGAAGGAAGGGCATGGCAAAGGAAGATATGAAACGATATTGGAAAAGGAGAGAGAGGGAGAACTGGAGATAAGGGGAAAGGGCTATTGAAAGAAAGCTGTAGATTTAAAAGAATGGAAGAACACTAGAATGGAAGGGAGGGAATGGAGGAGGAAGAGAGGTAAGTGTGGAAGACAAGGAGAGGATAGGATGGAAAGTTTAATAGTGGAAGAGAGAAATGTAAGGCAAGGGAGATAAGAAAGGAAGGAAAAGAAGGAAGGATAAATAACGAAGGGAATGCAAGGGATGAAGATAGAATTGAAGGTAAGGAAGGAAAGAGAGAGAGAGAGAGAGAGAGAGAGAGAAGGATGAAGGTTGCTTCTCTGTCAATATACGTAGAATTGAGATGGATAGTGTTAACTCTCTCTCTCTCTCTCTCTCAAGTGCGTTAATCCCTCCCTTCAGAACACGTAGCAAGGCGCGCCGTTCCCTGCTTTCTAATCCTTCTTGACAGAATCCAATCTCATCCTAAGACTCCTCATAAGCGATCCGATCCTACAGCTCTCGCCACTCCCAAGGGAACACTCTCTCTCTCTCTCTCTCTCTCTCTCTCTCTCTCTCTCTCTCTCTCTCTCTCTCTCTCTCTCTCTCTCTCTCTCTCTCTGTCTCTTTCTCTTCTTCATCCTTCATCTACCTCCTCCTCCTCCTCTTCTTCCTCTTACCCTTGTCTTCGTACTCACCTACCCTGGCTTCCTCCTCCTCCTCCTCCTCTTCATTTTCTTATCTCCCCTCAGTAAGCTGGAAAAAATTATGAAATATTTACGCAAACGACAAACCGAGGAGGTGTTAATACCGGAATCCTGACGGGAGTACGAAAGCAGTGCACGGTAATGGCAGACTCTGTAACATGATGAAACAAAAGGAGGGAAGGGGAGAAAGGAGATGCAGAAGAGTAACGACGGAAGCGGTAGCATGAAGGAAGGAAAGGAGATAACAGAACGAATATATGAGGGAATAATAGCATAAACGATAGCAAGGGGACACGAAAGGAGATAACAGAGGCATGATGATAATGAGGGAAACAGTAACGTGGCGAAAGAAAAGGAGATAGAGCGGATATAATGAGAAACGGGATATGGCGAATGAAAGTGAGATAACAGAGCCAATATATGAGAAGAATATTGACGGAAACGGAAACATAAGGAGATAAGACGAACAAGTGAAGACAATAATGACAGAAGCAATAACGTGAGGAAGGAAATGGAAGTAACAGATTGAAGAGATGAACATGATAATGGAGAAAAAACAGTAATATAAGACTAAAAGACCGCAGAGGTAGAGAAAAAAATAAGATATATGAACAAAATACGAAATGTCCAGCGAAAATATATGTACACTGATGAATAGGTACATAGATTAGATAGATAAGAATACGATTAACTAAAAAAAATAACTGAAATACATAAATAAGAACACATAGCTACTCTCATAACTTCATATATAAATAGGTAAAGCACTAAAGTAAACAAATGAAAATAATTACTCTAGTTAACACGAATACTTATACATGTAGTGTTAGAATATTAAATAGTTGAAAAAAAGAAACTCATAACGAAATAAGCAAACAAATACACAAATATGAGAGAGAGAGAGAGAGAGAGAGAGAGAGAGAGAGAGAGAGAGAGAGATGCAGGTAGACAAACAGACAGGCAAACAGACAGACGGACGAATGCTTATTTACACACCTGAGCGTCTCGTGCCCGGGGATGTAATATTCTTCCTATTATGGTCTCTGAAGGAGGAGGAGGAGGAGGAGGAGGAGGAGGAGGAGGAGGAGGAGGAGGAGGAGGAGGAGGTATAAAAATAGCTAAGAGAAAATAAAGACGGAGAAAAGGTGGTGAGGAAACGTAGGAAGAGGAAAAGAAGAACAACGACAAATAAGAGAAGGAGAAAGAGGGATAAACAGAACAAGATGAAAATGACAAAGGAAAGGTGTGGAGGAGGAGAAGTGAAAAAATATAGACGACAAAAAGGAGAAGGAACAGTAATAATGAAAAAGTGAAAAAGGAGAAAAGATGTGAATGAGAAGTAGGAAGAGGAAGAGTATAAAGACGAGGAGTATAAAGATGAAGAGGAGGAGGAGGAGGAGGAGGAACAGGAGGAAGAGGAGGAGGAGGAGGAGGAATGAAACTGAAAAATATATCAAGCGAGTGAGAGACGAAAACGAGAAAGTAAATTTGACGTGTGAGTCTGAGAGAGAGAGAGAGAGAGAGAGAGAGAGAGAGAGAGAGAGAGAGAGAGTTATGACTAGTATAGGAACAAAGGAAGGAGGCAAAGAAAGGGACGGGAAAGAAAACTCGACTAATTCATATAGCAAGGAAGGAAAATACCTCCTCCTCCTCCTCCTCCTCCTCCTCCTCTTCTCTTCCTCTTCCTCCTCTTCTCTTCCTCTTGTAAGCTAAAGAAAAGAGCGGATTTTATAAGAGGCACAAGAGGTAACTCGAAAAGAATGAAGAGGACAAGAGAGAGAGAGAGAGAGAGAGAGAGAGAGAGAGAGAGAGAGAGAGA
>NC_066533.1:8704511-8802011 GCF_024679095.1 Eriocheir sinensis
TGATTAGTTATTCTTTCAATCATTATTATTATTATTATTATTGTTGTTATTATTATTGCCGTTGTTGTTGTTACTATTTTTTTTTTTTTTTTTTTTTTACTGTTTGTGGTGTTGTGTTGTTTCGTCCGGTGTTTTTTTTTCTTTTTTTTATATTATTCGTCTGTTTATTTTATTATTATTTTTTGTCTAGATGTCGTTGTTATTGTCGTTATTGTCGTTATCATCGTCATCATTATCTTAAGAGAGAGAGAGAGAGAGAGAGAGCGTGTGCCATTCATTCCCTCATTCTAAGTCCTTTGTCACAATACATACTTGACCCACATGAATGATAAACATGATCCTCCTCCTCCTCCTCCTCCTCCTCCTATGTTGACGTAGAAAGTCCGGACGTGATTGCCATCACCGAAACGTGGGCCACCTCTGACCACCTAATGACCGAATTCTCAATTCCGGGATACGAGAGCTTCTACAAAAACAGACTTCACAAGAAAGGAGGAGGTGTCATCTGTTACGTCAAGAACAAATACCCTGCCGTGGAAATAACCAAAGAAGACTCAGAGAAATATGACACTGTATATGTTGAACTGGAGACTAGCAAGTACAACAAAATAACGATTGGAACCGTTTACAGACCTCCAAAGCAACAAGCAGCGGACGACGAAGCGCTGTACGAGGAAATTCACACCATAACACAAAACAAACAGTCAGTCATTATCGGGGACTTTAACTGTTCCAACATTGACTGGACCACGATGATTGGAGATCGGGAGGGTAACAGATTGCTCGAAATGTTAGAGGACAATTTTCTTACTCAGATTGTTACCCAACCGACGAGGGAAAATAACTTATTAGACCTAGTACTCGTGAGTGATTCAGATCTCACACGTGAATGTCAAGTCGGCTAAAACTTGGATGGTTGCGACCATCACCTAATTCGCCTAAAAATCAGAACAGACCATGAACTCACAGAAAACATGTCCAAGATTCCAGACTACAAAAAGCCAATTTTAACTTGCTCGTGAGCTGCTAACCCAGACAACTTGGGAACCCATGAACCTCACTCCGGTGGACGGCGCGTGGAACGGCTTTAAGAACAAACTCCTGGAGGTAGAGAGAACGACTGTTCCCATGAAGACAAGGAGAACAAATAATGCCACAAGCACACCGTGGATGACTACCCAAGTTCGACGGGCGATTAATTTGAAGAAGAGAAAATACAACTTGCTAAAGGAAAACAGCACTGACGAGGCACGCGAACAGTACCATCAAAGCCTCAGAGCTTGCAGAACACTCATTCGCCAGAGTAAACGTGACTATGAAAAGCAAATTGCACGCGAAGCCAAGTCCAACCCGAAAAGTTCTTCACGTATATAAGAACCAAAAGAAGACAAAAGCAATATCGGTCCCCTAAAAGATGAAAGTGACGTACTAACACAGGACAGTAGACAAATGGTCGAAATCCTAAACAGGAACTTCGCGTCTGTGTTCACGGTCGAGAATACCCAGTCCGTACCCGAGAGCCCTTCCCCACCGATGGGAATCACTCCCCTAGAAATTGGCACAATCGACGAACGGGATGTGAAAAAGTACCTAGACAAACTCGAGACAAACAAGTCCGCCGGACCCGACGACTTGTCACCCAGGCTGCTCAAGGAACTCAAGCAACAAATCCTCAAGCCACTCACCGCCATCTACAATCTGTCCTCCAACAAAACAAAGTCCCGAAAGACTGGAAACAAGCGAACGTAACACCGATCTACAAAAAGGGAGACAAAAGTGTGGCCCTAAACTACAGACCAATCAGCTTGACCTCAGTGGCAGGAAAAATCCTCGAGAAGATCATCAGAGACAAACTCGTTAGGTTCCTTGAAGACAACAACATCATTTCCGATGCTCAGCACGGTTTCAGGAACAAGCGCTCATGCTTAACCAATTTATTGGACTTCTTCCAAGGTATCTATGAAAACTGGGATAATCATATCCCCAGTGATGTTATATATCTAGACTTTCAGAAAGCCTTTGACAAAGTGCCACATGAAAGACTCCTCAAGAAACTTAAGTCGGCAGGATTAGGCGACGATCTGACAGCGTGGATCAAAGACTGGCTCACTGAAAGAAAACAACGAGTTGTACTCAACGGACAGGCCTCCGAGTGGCTCCCGGTCACAAGTGGAGTGCCACAGGTGTCAGTGCTGGGACCCATACTTTTCATCATATATATCAACGACCTAGAACTAGGATTAAAATCCAATCTTTCAAAATTTGCCGACGACACAAAGGTGGGTGGGAAGGCCCTCACGACGGCAGACTGCGAAATTATCCAGAGAGACCTGGACCAGATCACTCGGTGGTCAGAAAACTGGCAGATGTCCTTCAACACTACCAAATGTAAAGTAATGCATATCGGATCCAGAAACAGCAACCACATATACCACATGGGTGGCGAACCACTACATGTTGTGCAAGAGGAAAGAGACCTCGGGGTCACCATCAGCAGTGACTTGAAACAAACAAAACACTGCAAGTCCGCCTGTAAGAAAGCCAATACAATGCTTGGGTTCATATCGAGGAACTTCGAATACAAGACGCCGGGAGTTATGTTATCCTTGTATAATTCGCTGGTAAGGCCCCACCTGGAATACGCCGTGCAATTCTGGTCTCCTAATTACAGGAAAGACATTGAATTACTTGAGAGAGTACAGCGCCGCGCCACGAAGATGATACCATCACTGAGGACGAAACCCTATGAAGAACGACTCGAGCGACTCAACCTCTTCACGTTGGAAAAGAGACGACTGCGGGGAGACATGATACAAGTCTTTAAGTACCTGAACAAGCTCAGCAACGTTGATCACTCCAAACTCTTCACGCTACAAACTAACCTGAGAACAAGAAACAACGGAAAAACAATTCAAGCAAAGCGATGCAATACCGACATCGGCAGGAGTTACTTCTCGAATAGAGTTGTTCGCCACTGGAACAGCCTTCCTGCAGAAGTGGTTAGCGCAGAGACCATCAACTCCTTCAAGAAACGCATTGATCGCCACTTTGCTGCAACAGGAGTGAACTGAACGTTCCCAAGAGTAGGTACACAAGTGCTTTAATCCTTCCCTGCAAGCCACTTCTGTGGCAAACGGATTGATTAAATCACTGAACGCAGGCAGCCTAGTAATGAGCCAACAGGCTTTCTGCTGCCTGCTAGTCCATGTTTCCATGTTTCCATGTTTCCTCCTCCTCCTCCTCCTCGTAGTCTCCTTTTATTCCCTCATGTCTTCTTTATGTGTTTCCTTTTCTTTCATTCTTTTTTTGTTGTTCTGTTTCCTTCCTTTTTTTTCTCTTTCTCATTTTTCTTTTATATTCCACTCCTCTCCTCCTCCTCCTATCCCTCTTCCCCTTTTTCTTTCTTTTTACTTCATTTTTCAACACCTCCTCTCTCAGCCTTTTCTTCTTACCTCCCTTCATTGTATTCCATAGTTATAAACATAATTGCTAATGAAGTGCTAATTGACTCACCTTGTTCTCTCTTTCGTTGCAGGTAAGCGCAGCATCCCTTCATTAATCCCTGAGGTACTAGAGGTAAGAGGGTGAAAGTGTATGTGGGTACCTGTTTACACCTGCCCTTTGCACATGTTTACCATCACTGCTATCTCATCACAATCATCACCATCACCATCAGTCTTGCTTCCATATACAAATCATCACCTTCCCAACTATATGCCACTAACTTAACTCTAAACTAAAAGGTATAAGGATGGTAAGGATCGGGTTATTTATTTTACCTTCCCTGTTTAACTTTTCCTTCATATTAACCTCTCCATACCTTACCTAGCTTAAAATTGCATAACCTTATTTAGCCTTACCATACCTAACCTTTATTTACCTTATATTACCTTTCCTTACATTGCGTTACCTTAGCTGACCTGACGATACCCTCATCATCATCAGCCTCACCCAAGCGTTTCCTTTCGCACCTGTCCTACGCATCTTGTTTCTAAATTTGATGTAAAGAGTCCGTAGACTTTAATTTCCTGACAATCTTCTGAATGGCCTTCCCTTGGGTCTTTTTCCATCAGTTCTTTCTCAGCTTCACTTTTTGTCTTGTTCTCCTCTCTCCTACATAATTATTCCTATATAAATATTTGCACTGTTCTTTATTATGTCATTATTTTTTTTTTGTTATTTATTTGCAGGTCCTTTTCTTTTCCAACATAGCGATTTTCACCATTAATATCTCTATCCCTCTGTGGGCACTCCTCAGCTTCCGATTGAAACCCTCCGCTGTAAGATCATCATAAATACTCCACCACCACCACACTAGCAATCTCAAGCACCGCCACCATCACCGTCACCTTGATCACCATTACCATACCCAATAACACCAACCACCAGCCGCAGAACTGTTACCATCACCGCCATTACCACTCACAATCACCCCCGTCCACCACCACCACCACCGCTGCCCCCGTCTCAGTCTCTGCAATATTACTGTTCTGCGTTTCTCGTCCTCGCCCTCGAATGTGCCTCGGCGGGCTAATGGAATTCCTGTGTCACGTTTCCTCCGTTTTCTTTGCCGGAAATCCCCCGCGCAACATTTTCTTCCCAGCATAAATTCGTAAAACGCGCGACGGAAGATGCGACGCGAATCGGATGCGGCAATTGCGACGGAGATGATGATGATGATGATGGTGATAGTATGTAGGATGATGATGATGATAGTATGTAGGAATGAAGAGGCGGCCAGTTTGTGTTACGTCCTAATGAAAAATGTTGAGGATTTCTGCCGGCACGATTGTAGTTGTGATAGTAGTAGTAGTAGTAGTAGTAGTAGTAGTAGTAGTAAAATAAGAAAATCAAGTAAAAATACGAAAACACGTGAATACATGCGCTGATAAAAAGAACAAGAAAAACAACGAAAACAAGAACAATAATGACAGCAACAGCATCAACAACAACAACAGCAAAAAAAAATCTCCAGTGATAGCCCTCAATACACGATAATTCTTTTTCCTTCTCACCCAAGAAAGGAAAAAAGAAAATAAAGGTGTCGGGACGTGGTTCGGATGCCGCCTTTCAGACCGAATTCCTCTCCCAAGACGACCGGAAGACCCTACCTCGCGACCCTGAGAGAGAGAGAGAGAGAGAGAGAGAGAGAGGTGGGGTAACGTGAAGTGGGAAATATTTTATGATTATTACACCATACTCTAATTATTATTATTATTATTATTATTATTATTATTATTATTATTATTATTATTATTATTATTATTATTATTATTATTATTATTATTATTATTGTTATTGTCATTAAACTGTTCTCACCCTCTTTCCTATCTTCTGTATCTTTCTCGCTCCCTCCTCTCCTTCCCTTTCCCATTCTTTGCTTTAAATTTCCCTCACCTTCACCCCTCCACTTTTCCTCCAGTATCACCAACTCTTTCCTCTCCTCTCAAGCCTCTTCCTCTTCACGTCCTCTTTCCTCCGCGACCATTTCCTTCCTTTTCCCCTTCATCCAAAGCTTCCTCTCTCTCTCTCTCTCTCTCTCTCTCTCTCTCTCTCTCTCTCTCTCTCTCCTGAGGGAAATTTTTAGTTCAGGGAAAAAAGTGGAAAAAAAGGTGCTGGGTATACGGACCTTGATGCTTTGGAAACTTGAGGCTAATGTAATTTCTGACTCTCTCTCTCTCTCTCCCTTTTTTTACGGGCCGTGTCCTGAATTTTTTTCCTCACCCTCTTAATTAAGGTGAGCTGCCCCCCCCCCTCCCCCCTCCCCCCTTTTTTTTTCTTTCCCATCCTTTTCTTCTCCTTCCTTTCTTCTCACCCATTACTCCCTTACTCTGTCTACTTTCCTTTCTGTCCTTACCAACCTTCTTCCTCTTCTTTCCCCTCCCTTCCTTTATTCACTCCATTTTTCCCTCTTCTCCTTTCCTCCTCTCACTTTTCCTCTCTCACTTCTCTCCCCAATCTCTTACCTCTTCAGTATTTCCTCTTTTCTGTTCACTTCTTCCTCCACCCTCTTTTTCCTCCCTTAATTCACGTAAATCATTCCTCAACTTCCCTCGCATACTTTCTCCCTTTATCAACATTTCCTTCCTTGTTTTACCCTTTCCCCCTTTTTTTCCTCCCCTTGTTAACTTGAACCCTTCCTCTAACCTTGCTTCTTATCTACGTTCTCTCCCTCCCTCCCTTCCTCTTTCCTCACTTGCTTCCCCCTTTGCTTCCTGCGTTCCTTCCTCTACCTACACCTGCCTTTCTTTCACATCTCTGCTCTTCCTTATCTTCCTCATCTCCATTTGTTTTCCCTCCATATTCTTCTCCTTATGTTATGTTCCTCTTCCCTTCTTCCCGTCTTTTCCTACTTTTTCCCTCTGATCCTTTGTCTTCTTGCATCCTCTTTCTCTCCTTCCCTCCCCGTCCCCTTCCCTTTCCTCCCCTCTTCTCCCTTTTTCTCCCTCCCTTCCCTCCCTCGCTGAGTTAACCTTCAATCGAGTTACTTCTATTGAATTTTAGTTTTTACCTCCTAACCTTCATATATATTTTTTTTCATTTATTTATTTCTTTTCTTCTGTACAGTAACAACCCAAAACCTCACCTCACGTAACCTCACTCTCAGAACAGGACCACAAACACAAAACTTTGCAGCCCCGCACTGAATTGTTACCCCGTTAGAAGATAATGAAATGTCGTCGTCGCATTATTGGCTATTGTTTTGGAGTGCGCCGAATACCTCCGTACCCTATACCCCCGCATGCTCTATACAAGACGTAGAAAATAATGGTAATACAACAATGTCGGTAATAAGCTGATATTGATTAATTGCCAACAGACGAAACTAAAATCAAAGAAAAATGTGAAAAGGTTTTGGAATATATAGAGAAGAAAAACACAATCACAAGTGAAGAAAATCGGGAAAATGCACAGAAAAAATAAGAAAAAGAATGATTAGTTTATTACACAAAGAATCACAAAAATGAACAGGGTTACACAAAAAATAGATAAAAATGGACACGATTACACAAGTACTACACAGGAAAAGAGAGGATTACAAAAAAATGCATAATGGCAAGGATACACAAGAATTTAATAAGGATCGACAAGAGTACTAAAAAATCACATAAGAATTGACATGAATACTGAAGAATTACATATTTTGTTGCCACATTTTGAGTAGTCCTGCCCTGTTTTCCTCTCTGCTGCAGACTCCCATATGAAGCTCTTAGACCGGTCGTTTAATCACATCAAGTTTTTGCTACCTGATCTAGATATTAATCTTGAGCATCGCCGCATTGTTGGCTCTCTTACTCTGTTGTATAAGATCTTTAACAATCATAACCATCCCTTACATTCTAAACTTCCTCCGTCTTTTCTTCAGCCTCGTTTGACAAGGTTTGCTTCAAGTCTCAATGATTTGGCATTTTCAGCTGTACGTTTTAATACTTCTCAATTTTCTAAAAGCTTTGTTCCCTGTATAACTAAATTGTGGATCCATCTTCCAAATGATGTTGTTAAAGCTGAAATTATTTAAGAACAGAGTTAATAGTTTTTTTACTAAGGTGACTTGCTCTTTCCTTAGGGCAATGTTCCCCCCTCTGAGACTCTTTCTAGGTATATAGTTCCACGAACTCTCCAGAAAGGCTGACATTCTTGACCTATAATAATAATAATAATAATAATAATATGAATTGACGGTGTTACACAAGAATTACTAAAATTGAGGATTACGCAAGAATTGCCCAGAAAAAAATACCTACACAAAAGTGGAGACCATTCCACCACAGACTAAACCAACCCTCAACTTAACCCAACTCAGCCTAACTCCGCCGGGCCTCCTCGCGTTATGGGCTCTAATTCGGCGCGACGTGTGACAAATGGGGCGGCGGGGCGCTGTCGGCTCCCCGGGAGGTTTCGGCCCAGTGGTCACTTCGGCCCTTCCCTCCAGTCCCTTGTGGATTGCGGCGGACGAGAGGGAAAGTTTAGGTTAGGGAGGAGAAGGGGAGACCGAGAAGGGAGCAGCAGTAGGAGGAGGAGGAGGAAGAGGAGGAGATTTAACGAAGGGTTTTACAGAGAGAAAGGGATAAATAGATACACAGAGATAGATAATGAGTGTCTCGTCTCCTCACGTGTCCGTCGCACAGCTATCTTCACCTTCGTATCACCTGCCCAATTAAGGAGACAGGTGCGTGTCCAGACAGTAGAGTGAGGAAGGGAGAGAAGGAGGGAGAGGGCGAAGATCAGGGAGGAGGGAGAGCAGAAGACAGGGACACGGATAGTAAAGGAAGAAGAGATGGAAGATAAAATATAGACTGAAAAGGAGGTGGAAAGAAGAAGGGAAAGGAAGCAGAAGAGGTTAGTAGAGAGAGAAGGAATGGATGAAGGAGGAAGAGGAGGAAAGAAAAAAGGTTGGCGATAAATAAAAGCTGTAATGGATAGAAACGGTAAAATGGAGAGATGTAGAAATGAAGGAAGGATAGAAGGAAAAAATGGAGAAGTGAATAAAGGAGAGAAAATGGAGGAAAAAAAGAAAGACAAATGGATGAATGATAGAAAAAGGAAGAATGAGATGATGGAGAAGTAAAGGAACTATGGAAACAAGAAGACGATGGATAATTGGATGAAAGATACACAAAGAGAAAAGAATGAAAGTGAGAAGTAGAGAGAGGATAGGACGAAGTAGAAGAAGATGGAGAAGTGGAGGAAGGATAGAGAAAGATAGTTTGAGCTTGATACGAAGTTAAAGTTAAGCTCACACCTATACACCTGTAATTAAAACACCTGTCTGCAATTTTACACACCTGCCGAATGAGACCGCATCAAAAATACCTCAAATTCCACCGTAAAAATTTTCTTTCTCTCTCCCTCTCTCCCTTTCCCTCCCTTCATCGCGAAATATAAACTTTTACACAACTTTATCAAATATCTTTTTTATTTTTTTCCGGTGCTTCCCGATCCCATACTTTTTTTCTCGGATACGTATCGGCAGTTTTATTTCTCCCTCGGATAGCAAAACTTCGTAAAAAAAATATATACAACTCACATGATCCAATTCCAAAGCGTTTTGATGTGTTTGCTTATTTATTTATCTTTTTTGTTAAGGGGGGAAGGGGGGATTTTTTCTTTTGCTCATTTCCACTTGAAGGAGGAAATGAGAGGAAAGATGGAAGGGGTGGAAGGAGAAAAGTTAGAGACGGGAGATGAAAGAAGAGTACTCGTAAATGTGAAGGAGGGAAGACTGGAAGAGGAATAGAAAAGGATTAAGAGGAAAAGGGAATAAGGGAGAGAAGGAAGGTGAAGGAAGGAAGGTTATGAGCGGAATAGAAAATAAATCAATGAGGAGAACGGTAGGAAGAACAGACGAAGAAGAGAAAGTGATTTGAAGTAGTAGTAATAGAAGTAGTAGTTGATTAGTTAATAGAAAGGAATAAAAAACGGAAGCAGTGAAGGATGGGTGAGAAAAGGGATATGGGGAATAGAAACTGGTAAGGGAAAGGATGTTGCTGATGTCTATTGCTTTTTTTTTCTATCTTAATTTTTTCTGTCTTATTTGTCTTACCTGTTTCCATTTCTCCATAGCTCTCCCTTTCTTTCACTCCTTCCCTCGCTTTCCTCCTATTCCCCTACTCTCCATCCTTCACTTTCCTCCTTTTCCTCCCTCTCCTTTCCTTCCCTCTCATTTCCCTCTCTGATATTTGAGCCCTTTGTGTGTGTATATTTATGCCCTTCCTCTGTGTGTGTGTGTGTGTGTGTGTGTGTGTGTGTGTGTGTGTGTGTGTGTGTGTGTGTGTGTGTGTGTGTGTGTGTGTGTGTGTGTGTGTGTGTGTATGCAGGCGGACAGGCAGGTAATGTATGTTTGTATATATTTTTAGGTGCGTATGACAGAGATTAATGCAAGTGTGTGTGTATGTGTGTGTGTGTGTGTGTGTGTGTGTGTGTGTGTGTGTGTGTGTGACGAGGGGAAAAGAAGGGGTGAAAAAGAGGAAGGGAGGGAAGAGAGGAAAGGTTGAAGGAAGGAATATATAATGGAAGCAAGGGTAAAGAGAAGAAGGACGAAGAAGGCGAAGGAGGTAAAGCAGAGGTAAACTAGAGAGAAGGAAGAGAAAGAGGGACGAACAAAGAAGAGGGGAGAGGTGATAAGAGGTGAAGGAGGGAAGTTGATGAGATAATAGGAAGCAAAGAGAAGGAGGAAGGAAAGGAGAGATGAAAGAGGGAGATAAGATGGAGGAAGGAAGGAAAGAGAGAGAGAATAGGTGAGGGGAGGAATTGGGAAACGAAAAGAACAAGAGAAGACTAGAAAATTATATAAGAGAGAGAGAGAGAGAGAGAGAGAGAGAGAGAGAGAATTGGAGAAATGGAAAAGGATTGAGAGAGGAGACAGAAGGAAGAGAGTGTGAAAGAGAGTGCTGATAGAGAGAGAGAGAGAGAGAGAGAGAGAGAGACACTATATTTCTCCATTTTGACACGTGTATCACATTTCTCTCTCTCTCTCTCTCTAACACATGCATACTTATCAATTATATTTTCTCAATTACCTTACCTTTCCTATATTTTCCTTGTCTAATAACATAATTCCCTCACAAACTTAATTTTCGTGTATATACTCTCATTTTTTATTATTATTCTCTAAATACTTTAATCGCTCTATTCCATTATATCGTTTCCTTACCTTTACCTTACCTTAATATACAGTCCTCCGTTTACCTTATCCAATCTTATGTCACATCTTTTAATATCATACAAATACTTGAGCCTTCATTTCATATTATCGTTTCCCACCTTCACCTGACCCTATCATAAAATACTCTCCTCCGTTTACCTTAGTTGATCTTCCTTTCAACATTCCCTATCAATTTTTGCATAATATTATCTAATCATTTTTCCCACCCCTTTTTTAATCTTACCCTTATTAAATTTTATTACCAATATTCTCTATCAAATTTTTGCATCATATCACTCTTCTTACCCTTACCTAACTTTACCCTTTATAAATACGCTTTCGGACCTTCCCTTTCCATTTCAATATTTCCCTTTCCATTCCATTCCCATATTCTTTTCAACCTTCCATTTCCAACATTTTTTCCTTTCCTTCATATTACCTAATCGTTTTTCTCATTCTCTACCTTATTTTACCCATAACTAATCGTTTTTTCCAATATTCCCTTTCCATTTCAACATTTCCTTTTCCATTTCAATATTCCTTTCAGCCTTCCATATATAACTTTTTTTTCTTGATTTTACTTGGTCATTTTTTCAACCCCTTACCTTATCATACCTGTATTCAATCTTCCTTTCCAACATTCTTTATTATTTTTTTACCTCATATTACCTCATCACCTTTCCCATGATTACCTAACCTTACCCTTATTCAATCTCTTCAACATTCAAATTTTCGCTCCATATTACCTAAACGCCTTTCCCTCCCTTACCTAACCTTCCCCTAATCTACTTTACCTGTATTTACCCTAATTAAGTGATCACACAGCCTTCCCCCTCGTCCCCTTCGGCCTATGCAGCCACCTAATCCATTTTCTTCGACACTAATTGACCGATTATGGACCCCAGGTGGAGGTCAGCGGCGCGAGAGGTCAGAGTTCACGGGGGGCTAAAAGGGAGGCTGTAAGGGTGAAGGTGCAGTGAAGGGAAGTGTGATTTTAGGCCTAATGAAGATGTATATTGTGTTGTGAGGGAAGGTATAGCTGAGAGAGAGAGAGAGAGAGAGAACACGGCGGCGGAAATTAAGACATGGAGACAGGGACGGCGGTAGAGAGAGACAGACAGATAATCGGACGGAAGAAAGTGAGAGAAAAAAGGAAATCATTGAGAGAAAAATATAGACCAATTTACCAACACAAGGACAGATACAGACAGACAGACAGAAAGACACACAAACAGACAAACTTAATACAACAAAGAGATACAGATAGACAAATATAACAGTAAAAGCAAAGAATGTACAGACAGACTAACACCACTGCCATCAGAAACACAGACAGACAGACAGAAAATGATCGAAATATAGACCAGTGAACATGAGAGGTTGTGAGGAATATACATACACCAAAACAAAGTCACAAACAAACAAACAAACAGCATCATTTAAACATACACACACATATAGAAAAATATACAAACACACACCACTACCCTCACCACCACCATCACCACCACCACCACCACCATCACCACCACCACCACCACCGCCTCATCTCGGTGATAAATATACATACGGAGTTAAAAGCTTAAAAAAAATATTAGTTAAAAAGAATGATAAATCAAACTCATGAATTCTTGTTTTTGTTTTGTTTGTTTTTAGCGTATATATGACACTTTTTGTTTGCCTTTAAAAGTTGCGTTTGTATTGTAGAAATTTATGGACCCAGCCAAGTGGAAGTACAGTGTTGAATTTATTATTATTGTCATTATTATTATTATTATTATTATTATTATTATTATTATTATTATTATTATTATTATTATTATTATTGTCATTGTTGTTGTTGTCGTTGCCGTTTTTATTAATTTAAGACGAATATATTGATTTTTTTTATACAACTGAGAGAGAGAGAGAGAGAGAGAGAGAGAGAGAGAGAGAGAGAGAGAGAGAGAGAGAGAGAGAGAGAGAGATTGCTGCGGTTGGTTATAATCAGAGGGGGGGAGGAGCAATTGTGAAGGAAAGTGGAAGGACATAATGTAGGAGGAGGAGGAGGAGAAGGAGGAGGAGCAGAAGGGAAAGAGTCGGTAATAACAATCTTCTCACCAGCCAAGAATGCGTGCCTATGCCTTTCTCTCTCTCTCTCTCTCTCTCTCTCTCTCTCTCTCTCTCTCTCTCTCTCTCTCTCTCTCTCTCTTCATCTCAGTTGTCAAGGTGTTACTAAGTTATGTGTGGATGAGAATATCAAAGAAGGAACGGAGGAGGAGGAAGAGGAGGAGGAGGAGGAGGAGGTGGAGGTGGAGGAAAGACGGAGGAAAGGTGTGCGTGACCTTTGGAGGAGAATTCGTCCTTTGTGGCGTAGAGCTGGGCCTTCACCTCCTCCTCCTCCTCCTCCTCCTCCTCCTTCTCCTCCTTCTCCTCCTCCTCTTCCTGTTGTCATGTTTCCTTAAACTTAATAAAAAAAAATCGAATCACCTCCACCACCACCACTACCACTACCACCATCACCACCATCATCATCATTTTTTTTTCAGTAGTGATTTTTTTGCGTGCGTGTGTGCGTGCGCGCGCTCATACAAGAAGAGCAATAGGTTATAATGCAAAATTGAAAGGGAAAGCAGTCAGCCATGTAACTTTACGCACACACACACACACACACACACACACACACACACACACACACACAGCTGCCACCTCTAATCTGTGTGTTTTTCGTGCCTTCTTCAATTTCTTCATTTTCTTTATCAAATTATTTTTCTTCTTTTGTTTTTTTTTTATTATGTTTGTTCCTCTATTCCTCCCTTTCTTTTGCCCCTTTTTAGTTCTCTTCCTTCTTCTTTTTAACTTTCCTTTTCTCCTCTTTCTTCCTTCTCTTCTTTCTCTTTTGCTTTTCCTTTTTTATAATAATTTTATTCCTCCTTCTTCCTCCCTTTCCTCATCCTTCCTTCTCCTCCTTCTCTTTCGTCTTTTCTTTTTATATTCATTTTATTTCTCCCTTCTTCCTCCTTCCCATCCCCCCCTCCCTCCCTCCCTCCCCCTCTCCTCCTCCTCCTCCTCCTCAAGCAATCATGGCTCAGCTGTTGGTGGCCTCAGCTTCACGGGTTTTTTTCTTTCCTTTTTTTTTTTTTTCCTCTGTGACGTCACGTTAGGGCCGGCCATTGATTGGAAGCCCGGCAGCCAATCAGCGCCCAGGGAATGTGAGAAGTGGACGGTGATTGGTTGGTTGGCTTGCTTTGTTTGTTTTACTTGATATTTTGTTTGATTGCATTATTTTGTGTGTGTATTTTAATTTTCTTTTTATCAATGTTTTAATGAATTAACTTTTTTTTATCAATAGACTACAAGGTTCACTCATTTTGTTTCTTTTTGTTTATGTATATGTTTTCTTAATTATGGTTTATTAGCGTTATAATTTCTCTCTCTCTCTCTCTCTCTCTCTCTCTCTCTCTCTCTCTCTCTCTCTCTCTCTCTCTCTCTCTCTCTCTCTCTCTCTCTCTCTCTCTCTCTCTCTCTCTCTCTCTCTCTCTCTCTCTCTTAACCTGCATTACCTCGTCATTTATGCATTCACCTCCACTTTCCTCCTCCTCCTCCTCTTCCTCCTCCTCTTTCTCTTCCTCCTCTTCCCCCCCCTGCTCCTCCACTTTCCCTCACACCTCCATCATAATCATGCACTTTCCTTTTCTCCGTCTTTCACTTTCTTCCTATGAGAGAGAGAGAGAGAGAGAGAGAGAGAAGTTCTTACACTGACGTCATCACAACAGCTGACCAATCCGGTAAAGTGCAGGAGGTGGAAGAGGAGGAGGAGGAGGAGGAGGAGAGGATTAAGAGAAAGAAAAGAAAAAAAAGAAACCCTCTCAGAATTGAACTCAGGAGTGTGTGTAGTGTTAGAACGTGACGTGTGTGTGTGTGTGTGTGTGTGTGTGTGTGTGTGTGTGTGTGTGTGTGTGTTTCGGTCTGTCTGGAGAGGTGTCTGGTTGTTTGTCTTTATTTACTAGAGTGTCTGTCTGAGAGAGAGAGAGAGAGAGAGAGAGAGAGAGAGAGAGAGTTGCTTTCCATGATCTCTGGTGGGCATGAGACATAACTTTCCTCTTACATAAACTGTTGTGCCTCTCTCTCTCTCTCTCTCTCTCTCTCTCTCTCTCTCTCTCTCTCTCTCTCTCTCTCTCTCTCTCTCTCTCTCTCTCTCTCTCTCTCTCTCTCTCTCTCTCTCTCTCTCTCTCTCTCTCTCTCTCTCTCTCTCTCTCTCTCTCTCTCTCTCTCTCTCTCTCTCTCTCTCTCTCTCTCTCTCTCACTCTACATTTCTTCTTTTATGTTTCGCCTTGCTTCTCATACGACGAATAATGGAAGAGAGGAGAAGAAAGGAAGGGAAACGTCAACGAATATGCAGAGGAGGAGGAAGAGGAGGAGAATAAGGAGGAGGGGGAGGAAGAAGAAGGAGATGATAAGTAGGAGAAAGAAGAAGAGAAGGATAATAAGATGAAAATATTAGAATGGATTTAAGAGACAAAGAAATATTTAGCTCGACACGTTTTTCAAGAAGGGACAAAGACGGAATATTAAACATTAGATAAATTGGCTCAACGGTGAGAGAGAGAGAGAAGAGGGGAAAGATGTACGGCGGAAGAGGTTGTGAGGCGTGATGGAAGGAGAGAGAGAGAGAGAGAGAGAGAGAGAGACCAGGATTAGTGAAGGAAGAAAGACGAGGCGAGAGAGAAAGATAAAAGAGTGGATGGCAGGAGAGAGAGAGAGAGAGAGAGAGAGAGAGAGAGAGGTTTATAATTATGCAGACCGTTTATTATTCCTTTGTGTGTTTGAGATAAAGGTGTGAAGTTTTTTTTATATTTTAATCCGGGAATGTATATTTTTCCATGATAAAATATTTTCATGATTTTTTTTTTCTTTTTCATATTTTCTTTTCTTTTATAGTATGGTAGAATTTATGTCCGCAAATTCGTCTGTCTTACTTCCTCTTGTTTTGTTGGATCTCCTCTTCCTCTTTTTTTTCTTTCTTTTCCTTTATTTTTGTAATTGTACGAGAAATTATATTATTATTTATGTTTTCAACCTTTTCTTCCCTGGTTCTCATTTTCTTCTATTTCTTCTGTCCCTCCTCCTCCTCCTCCTCTTCCTCCTCCTCCTCTCCCTCCCCCCCACTATTCATAATTCTGGGTTTAATTGGGCATGGTCAGGAGGGGAGAGGAATGGTGAAATGGTGGTATGGTGATGAAAGAGGGGAGGGCGGACATGTCTTGGCGGTATGGTGCAATTTATGGTGACATGATGATAGTGGTTGTGGTGGTGATGATGGTGATGATAGTGGTGGTAGTGGTGATGGTGATGATAGCAGCGGTGGTGGTTGTAATGATGCTAGTGGTGATGATGGTAGGTGTGGTGGTGGTGGTGAATGTGTGTTTTGTACTTTGATATTCCTGAGAGAGAGAGAGATTCCAACAGACATATACGTATATAGATAGATACTTAGATGGATAGATAGATGGTTAGAGATAGATAGAGACTTAGAGAGAGAGAGAGAGAGAGAGGCATGTCAGTGATCCAAATGAGATTCCAATCACATTTACTAAAACGAAAAATTGATATCCACGCTTTTACACTCGACGGCCTTTTTTTTAACCTTTTCAGGATATATTTTTTTATTAAAGTATTCGAGGACGCGGCCCAATATCAATACTTTTTCCTGCTCTCTATTTTTTTCCCCTTTATTCATTTTAAAATTTTATGGGAGTGAGAATGTTACCGCTGCCCTTATTATTAATGTTATTATTATTATTATTATTATTATTATTATTATTATTATTATTATTATTATTATTATTATTATTATTATTATTACTGTAGCTTTGCAGGGCTTAAAATTACACTTACTTGTTATCATTACAATTAAAATATATAATGAGAGAGAGAGAGAGATACCATTACTCTCCCTCGCCCTCTCACCTTACATAAAGCGACAATGGATGGATGTTCACGCTGAGGAGGAATTGATATTACTGAAAACTTTGTCGTGTTTTGATACTTTTCACTTTCCACGAGGCGCCTGTCGGGGGAGGAGGAGGAGGAGGAGGAGGTAAAGGATGAGAGGGGAGTGGATACTGAAAAAAAGGGAGGATGTAGGGGATGAGAGGAGGAGGAGGAGGAGGAGGAGGAGGAGGAGGAGGAGGAGGAGGAGGAGGAGAAGGAGGAGGAGGAAGAGGAATTGAAGGGGACAAGGTTAAGTGCTGAAACGGAGCATCATTCTCACCCCCCCTTTCTCTCTCTCTCTCTCTCTCTCTCTCTCTCTCTCTCTCTCTCTCTCTCTCTCTCTCTCTCTCTCTCTCTCTCTCTCTCTCTCTCTCTCTCTCTCTCTCTCTCTCTCTCTCTCTCTCTCTCTCTCTCTCTCTCTCTCTCTCTCTCTGTCTTACTGTGCCTTGATGGGTGGTGGCGGTGGTGGAGGTTGTGGTGGTGGTGGTGATGGTGGTGGTGGTGGTGGTGGTGGTGGAAGGACAATGGAGTTTCCTGATACCATTTGAGGATAAGTAATATAGCGATAGTCATGGTAGGATATTGCAGTGGTGTAGAGGGTGGTGGTAGTGGTGGTGGTGGTGGTGATGGTGGTAGTGGTGGTGGTGGTGATGGTGCTTTTTTTTGGTCATGGTTTTTTTTTGTGTGTATATATGTGTGTGTGTGTGTGTGTGTGTGTGTGTGTGTGTGTGTGTGTGTGTGTGTACATGGATGCTTTCAGTGGTGGTGTTATTGGAGACAAGAACTTGAGTGATCCTGCGGTGGTGTTGCGGTCAAGTGGTGGTGGTGGTGGTGGTGATGGTGGTGGTGGGGATAGCAGTGGTGTTGCGGTCAGTGGTGTGGTGGTGGTGGTGATGGTGGTGGTGGTGAATGTGTGTGATGTTGCGGTCAGTGGTGGTGGTGGTGGTGGTGAATGTGTGTGATGTTGCGGTCAGTGGTGGTGGTAGTGGTGGTGGTGGTGGTGGTGAATGTGTGTGATGTTGCGGTCAGTGGTGGTGGTTGTGGGTGTGGTGGTGGTGGTGGTGTCAGTGCTTGGGTGATGTGATGCTGGTGTCAGAGGAGAGACATGCAGACAAAGAGGTTGACAGACAGACTGACAACTATACGGGAAAACAAAGGAATGGACATCGGACAGACAGACAAACGGACAAATAAACAGTCAAAGAGAAAAAAACTGACAACATAATAACACATTCAGTCAGTTATGTATAAAAAACAAACAGATAGACCGACAAAAACTGAGTGAGAAAATTACATGCAGACAAACAGACAGACAAACAAATAAGCAATCAAAGAAAAGAACAGACATAAAAAAACATATACAGTTAGTCATATATTAATTCAAACAAACGACAAACAGATAAACAGCCAAAAAGAGTGAGAAAATAACTTACACAGAGATACAGACAGACAGACAAATAGAAATGCATGACAGACAGACAGAAACAAAGAAACAAACACACATAACACGGAAACCACAGAAACGAACACAGACAGACACAGACAAATAATTAAAACACAGACGCACCGAACCTGAAGATGAATACACTCAAAAACCCTGAAAGGAGAATCGAACCCTCTCCCGAAGCCTTTTTATAGAGTATTTGATTTATTGAAGAAGGAATCGTGCTCTGTGTGCTAACTTAAAGGCGATCTACCCGGATGTGTGTGTGTTTTCTCTCTCTCTCTCTCTCTCTCTCTCTCTCTCTCTCTCTCTCTCTCTCTCTCTCTCTCTCTCTCTCTCTCTCTCTCTCTCTCTCTCTCTCTCTCTCTCTCTCTCTCTCTCTCTCTCTCTCTCTCTCTCTCTCTCTCTCTCTCTCTCTCCCTCTCTCTCTCCTCTCCTCCTCCTCCTCCTCTCCTCCTCCTCCTCCTCCTCCTCCTCCCCAAAACCCGTCACACAACAAAGGCGTGACCGGCTCTCCCCTTATATAATATTCCTTGACCTCCTCTACCTCCTCCTCCTCCTCCTCCTCCTCCTCCTTCTCCCCCTCCTCCTTCTCCTACTCCTCCTCCTCCTCCCTTTTTTTACCTCCTTCCCTCCTCCTCCAGGTAGCCACAAGGACACCTTTTTCTTCGCCTCCCTTTTTTATATTTCTTAATTACCTGTGGCCGTTCAGATGACGAAGGTGTGTGTGTGTGTGTGTGTGTGTGTGTGTGTGTGTGTGTGTGTGTGTGTGTGTGTGTCCTTCTCTTTGCTTTTCTTCCTATATTTCTTCTCTTTCTTTTATGTGTTTTTCCGCCATAATTTTCCTTGTCATTCTGTTGTTTGTCCGTTTTTCATTTTTATCTCCGCCTTTTCTTTTCTCCTCTTTCTTGTTTTTTTCTTGTTTGTCTATTTTTTCTTTTCTATTCTTGTCTGCTTCTCTTTTTTCCCTCCACCTCCTCCTCCAAATCTTCCTCCTCCTCTCCCTCCTCCCTCTCTTCCTGCTCGACCACTCGCCACGTCATGATTGGAGGAGAAAAGGAGGAGGAGGAGGAAGAGGAGCATCATATGTCTCCTCCCATAACAACCTCATTCCTCAACACGCCACCACGAGAAGGAGGAGGAGCAGGAGGAGGAGGGGGAGGAGGAGGAGGGGGAGGAGGAGGAAAAACGAACGAAGATGGAAGTGGATTTGCGACATTTTTCTTTTTCTCTTTTTTTCTTATTTCGTTTCTTCTCTAACAGGACGCATTTTCCTTCTTTTATTTCCTTTCCTCTCTTGTTTACTTTATTTTTCTTCCTTTGTTTCATATTCTTTTGATTTATTTTTTTCCCCTGTTTTATCCCTTTCTTTCTTTAACATCATATATCCTTTTTATTCTTCTTCCTCTTCGTCTTTTCTTTCTTCCTTCTTTTCTTATTTTGTGTCTTGCTTACTTTATTATTTTCCTACTTTTTCTTATCTCTATATTACTTCCTCTCTTCCTTTATCGCCATCATACTTACTTTATCTCATTTATCTTTTTTTTTTCAATTTTTTGTCACCCTTATATTTTTTTCACTCGCATCTTTCTTTTTTTTCTTTTTTCTCTCTTTGCTTTGTTCCTTCAATCTCATGTGGTTTTCTTCCTTTTGTTTTCTTCCTCTTTCTTTCCTTCACCTCGTATCTTTCTTTAATTTTCTTTTCTATTCTCCGTCTACTCGTTATGCTCTCTGTTCCCCATCTCTTATTTTCACTTTATTCCTTCCTTCCTTTTTTACTTTTTTGTACTTTTCTCCCCTACCTGTTTTCGTCTTCTTGTTATTCCTTCTCTTCCCCATCTCATCTTTCTCCTTCCCTTCTCCTCTTCCCTTCTCCTTCCCCTCACCCTCTCCCTTTACCATCATTGAAGTAATTTAAGTACACATCTGTGGTCTGTTCCCTTTCATCCCTTCCTCTTCAATTCCTTTTCCTCCTATTCCATTCTCTTCCATTGCTTCTAATATTCCTTCCCCTCCCTTTCCTTTGTTCCTTCTCCTTCCTGTTTCCTTTTTGTTTTTCTTTTGTTTTTCTTCTTAACTCTTGTCGTCCTGATGTTTTCTTTTCTTTTCATTTTTTCTGATTTCTGTTTTTATTTTTTTTACTTCTACTTTTGTTTCCTTTTCTCTTCATTTTTTTTCTTTTCACTTTTTTACTATTTCTTAATGTTGCTGCTTTTTTTTACATTTCTTTTATTATTATCCTTTTCCTTTACCCATTCTTCCAATTCCTTCCCTTCTTTTCCATTTCCTTTATCTGCCTTCTGTTTTAATCTCAATCCTTTTCATCTTTTCTTCTTTTCCCTTTTCCTTACCTCCTCTTTACTTCCTATGCTCCCTCGTTGCTTCCCTTCACTGTATTTCCCTTCCATTTCCTACCCTCTTTTTCATTCCAATTACTTTTTTTTCATTTCCTGTCTTTTTCTTCCCCTCCCTTCCCTCTTTCTCTTCTGTTTCCTTCCTTTCCTTTCTTTTCCTTCCCTTCCCTTTCCCTTACATCCCTTCACTTTGCTTCTCTTCCCTTTCCTTCACTCCACTTTCTTTATTTTCCCTTTCCCTCCCCTTTCCTTCATTCCATTTCCCTTCCCTTTCCTTCAGTTTACTT
This sequence comes from Eriocheir sinensis, assembly GCF_024679095.1. NCBI lineage: Eukaryota > Metazoa > Arthropoda > Malacostraca > Decapoda > Varunidae > Eriocheir > Eriocheir sinensis. The sequence goes on from NC_066533.1 coordinate 8,725,215, forward strand.
CCAATTCCGTCCCTTCTCATTCCCTCCTTTCCCTTCCTATCAAGCCCTTCATCTGACAGTGATTGCATTCCATGACTTTCATCTACTTCACCCCCCCCCTTCCTCCTCCTCCTCCTCCTCCTCCTACTCCTCCTACTTATCCTCCTCCTGATTTCCTCCTCCTCTCCCCTTCTTCCTTCCTCACGTCCTTCCTGCGCCTCTTCCTTACCCTTTGTCCGGCTCTGATTGCATGCTCTCTCTCTCTCTCTCTCTCTCTCTCTCTCTCTCTCTCTCTCTCTCTCTCTCTCTCTCTCTCTCTCTCTCTCTCTCTCTCTCTCTCTCTCTCTCTCTCTCTCTCTCTCTCTCTCTCTCTCTCTCTCTCTCTCTCTCTCTCTCTCTCTCTCTCTCTCTCTCTCTCTCTCTCTCTCTCTCTCTCTCTCTCGACTAACGTGAGTGTCAAAACCTCGAGATTGTCTGCGTTGTCATGAGGTCACTGAATTCTCTCTCTCTCTCTCTCTCTCTCTCTCTCTCTCTCTCTCTCTCTCTCTCTCTCTCTCTCTCTCTCTCTCTCTCTCTCTCTCTCTCTCTCTCTCTCTCTCTCTCTCTCTCTCTCTCTCTCTCTCTCTCTCTCTCTCTCTCTCTCTCTCTCTCTCTCTCTCTCTCTCTCTCTCTCTCTCTCTCTCTCTCTCTCTCTCTCTCTCTCTCTCTCTCTCTCTCTCTCTCTCTCTCTCTCTCTCTCTCTCTCTCTCTCTCTCTCTCTCTCTCTCTCTCTCTCTCTCTCTCTCTCTCTCTCTCTCTCTCTCTCTCTCTCTCTCTCTCTCTCTCTCTCTCTCTCTCTCTCTCTCTTCCTTTATGTATCCATCGTCTTTGCTGGAACGGATTCTTATCTTTGTCTGTGTGGAGAAAAACTAAAACTACTCCCCAATAAATATTTTTCTCATTTAAATGGTATCAAAAAAACAAAAAAAAAATCAAATAAAAAGAAAACAAAATATAGCAATAGAAAATGAAATACCTCACCAACATACACATATTTTCTTCCTTCACATGCAATCAAAACAAACCAAAAAATAAAAAATAGATAAAAAAACATCAAATTCCACACACCTCGCCCACTCTGCTCTCCAATTCCCCATAAATTCCCCTGCAAATTCCGATCAGATTCTTAGCATTGGACGCGGCGGGAAGATGGCGGCCGCGTGACGTAAGCACTGCCAAAACAAACAGACGGGGACAATAACGTGAAGGGGCGTGAAGGGCAGGTGAGGGAAGGGAAGGTGAGGCGTGGGAAAAAGCGAGGCGTTGTGGGAAAGGGAAGATGAGGAGCGAGATTGTGGTGGATTGTAGGAAGGAAGGAAGGAAGGATGTGTCTGAAGGAAGTGAGGAGCGAGTGAAGAAAAGGGAAAGGAAGGAAGGAAGGAAGGAGGAAAAGTAGGACTGGAGAAAAGAAATGAGTAGGGTAAGGAAGAATGCGTATAGAAAAAAGGAAGTAAGGAGTTTATGAAGAAAAGTAAAGTAAGGAAAGGAATAAAGAGAGGATGGATATATTGGAAAGAAAGGCGTGAGGAGTGAATGCAGAGGAGTAATGTAAGGAGAGGAAGGAAAGAAGGAAAGGAAAAATGACTGCGATTGAAGGAAGGAATTAAGGAGATTATGAGTTAAGCGAGTTCTGAGGTAGTGAAGGAAGGAAAGAAGAGTATAAAGGTGAATTTGTTAAGGATATAGGGAAGAGGAAAAGCAAAGGAAGTATATGTGAAGGAGAGGAGTGAAAGAAAAGTGAGTGAAGGCGTAAAATTGAATGAAGATCGGAGGGAACGATAAAGGAAAGGAAAAAGAGTAAGGAAAAGAACAAGGAGAAGTAAAAGAAAAAAGTGAAATAGAAAAAAAAAGAGAAGGAAAATGGAAGTCAGAATATGGAAGGGGAGAGGGACAAAATAATTTAAACGTAATGATGATAATGATAATAATAATAATAATAATAATAATAATAATAATAATAATAATAATAATAATAATAATAATAATAATAAAAAGGGTATGTACAGTGATTTTTTTTTATTAGTATGTGCGACTGCATTTATATTTAGAAACACACACACACACACACACACACACACACACACACACACACACACACACACACACACACACACACACACACACTTCTTTTATTCAGTATTACCTTATTCTCAACTGATTGCTATCCTCCTCCTCCCCTCCTCCTCCTCCTCCTCCTCCTCCTCGTCCCCTTCACCCACGATTAAACGGAGAATGAATCTTTCCTTCCACTCCACCGTTCTCTTTCTCCTTAATGATATGGGTGGTCTGTTCTCTCCCTCTTTTTCCCTCGTACTATCCTCCTCCCTCTCCCTCTTCCTCCCTTACTCTCTCCTTCATGTGGAAAGTTTAAGATTTTTTTTTACTAAACTTTTGCTTGATTATATATTTTTGCATTTCTCTTCCTCTCTCTTTTTGCTTTATTTTTTCTGTCTACCTGCTTTAATTGGGTCATCAGGTGCTTCATTAAGGTCATTATTGGTCACCTTGATGCGGCACGGGAGGAATGTCAACCCACCTCCCCTCAGCTCGCCTCTTCTTCCCTCTCCTCATTCCTCCCCTCCCCTCCCTTCCCTTCCCTTCCCTTCCCTTCCTTTCCCCTTTCCTCCCTTCCCCTCACTTGTGCTACCTTCCTTCTTTCTTTTGCCCTCTCCCCATTCCTCTCCTCCCTTCCCTTCCCTTCCCTTCCCTTCCCTTCCCTTCCATTCCATTCCCTCCCTTCCCTTCCCTTCCCTTCCCTTCCCTTCCTTTCCCCTTCCCTCCCTTTCCCTCACTTGTGCTACCTTCCTTCTTTCTTTTACCCTCTCCCCATTCCTCCCTTCCCTTCCCTTCAATTCCATTCCATTCCTTCCTTCCTTCCCATCCTTCCTTTTCCTTTTTCCCTCCCTCCCTTCCCCTCACTTGTGCTACCTTCCTTCTTTCTCCTTACCTGTTGTCCTCATTCCTCACCTTGTCCTCCGCTGCTCCCACCTGTTCTCCCCTCACTTGCCTCTCATTCCCCTTCCTTCCCCTCCTCACCCCTCACTTGTTTTTCCTTCTTTCTTTCTCCTTCCTTTAGATTTCCTCCACATCCCTTCCAATATATCTTTCTCCTTCACCTATCTCTCATCCCTTCCTTTCTCACCCACCCCTTACTTACTCTCCCCTTCTCCTTCTTCACACTTATCTTTTCACCCCTTCCGTTCCCTCCCACCTCTTACTTAATCTCCCCTTTTCCTTTTTCCTTCCTTACTTTCCCCTTTTCATCTTCATTTCCTCTCACTTTAAGTCTTCTCCTTTTATGTTACGTTTCCTTCTTCCCCTCACATCGCTTCCCCATTTCCTCTTCTCCCCTCATATCACTTCCCCTCATTCCCCTCCCCTCACATAACATTTCCTTCCTTATCTTATCATTTGCTTCACGTCTCTTACACCCACCTTATCTTTTTCCCTTCTTCCTGCCCTATTATCTTCTTTCCTTACCCACTTTAACCTCAAATATCCTCCAGTCCCTTTCTCTCCCCTAACCTCAAATATCCTCCAGTCCCTTTCTCTCCCCTCTTTATCCAGCCTACGTCCTTCCTTTCCTTCTCTTCTTTACCTCACTTCCCTTCTCATTCGTCTCATCAAATTAACTGTTTTTTTTCTTATCATTTACCTTCTATTCCCATCACCTTTACCTTAACTATGATCCCCTTACCTTACATAAGCTTCCCTAACCTCACTTACCCATCCCTTACCTTCCTTTTTTTATAGTAAAGCCATTGGACCAGCTTAAGGGCAAAAAAAAATACTCTAACCGCTTGTTTTATGCTAACCTTTCCCTCCCTTCCTTCCTCTCTGTTTTTATTACTTTATCTTTCCTCTCCTTCTTCCATTTTCTCTTTAAACACGTTTTTCTCTTTTGTGTTTGTTTGCTTCTCCTGTTGTTATTTCTCTTCACCTTCCCTTTTGTGTCTCTTCCTGTTTCCCTTCTCATCTACCTCCTCCTCCCCCTTTTCCCTTCCCTTCATCCCTCACTCTTTCTTCCTCTCTCCCCTCCCTTGTTTGCTTTTTCACTTTTTCTTATTTCTTTCTCTTTTTTGTTAACTTCTTTCTTCTAAGCCTCTCCATTTTCATCCTTTCTCTTTCCTTCATCCTTCCATGTTTTCGATCTTTCCTGTCTCACTTCTTTTTCTCTCTTCTTTTCTCCTCTCCTACTTGAGCTTAATAACCTCTTATAATTTTCTCCTCCATAGTTTTCCTTTCTTTCCTTCCTTCTCCTTTCCTGTCTTCCCTTCTCCTTTCCTGTCTTCCCTTCTCTCTCTCTCCATTTTCCTTTTACTCCTTCTCTTACTCTCTTCTCTTCCTTTACCACCCTCTTCCTTTGTTTTCCTTTACTTCTTTCCTTCCAACTTCTTCCCTCCCTCTCCCTTCCTTCTTCCTCTTTTCCCTCCCTCTCTCCGTCCCTGTCTCTCCCCCTTTTTAATTTTCTTTATTTCTCTCTCTCCCAATACTCCAGGGCATGTACAAAGAGAGAGAAATGAAAGCAAACTCCACGCAATACGAGATTAAAAACTGTGATCAATAAATTAAATCACCAGAGAATTCCAATGTTTTTGTCTTCCTTTCCTCCGCTCTCTCTCTCTCTCTCTCTCTCTCTCTCTCTCTCTCTCTCTCTCTCTCTCTCTCTCTCTCTCTCTCTCTCTCTCTCTCTCTCTCTCTCTCTCTCTCTCTCTCTCTCTCTCTCTCTCTCTCTCTCTCTTTCTTTCTTTCATTCTCTCTCTCTCTCTCTCTCTCTCTCTCTCTCTCTCTCTCTCTCTCTCTCTCTCTCTCTCTCTCTCTCTCTCTCTCTCTCTCTCTCTCTCTCTCTCTCTCTCTCTCTCTCTCTCTCTCTCTCTCTCTCTCTCTCTCTCTCTCTCTCAGAAAGCGTTTGATAAAGTCCCGCATCATAAATTACTTTACAAATTAAAGCAAATAGGTATTGACGGTCTAGTAAACCAATGGAAATTGGTTGAGCAACAGACAACAAGAGTAGTGATTGACGGATTTAACTCAGAGTGGGCGCCTGTCACTAGTGGCGTCCTCTCTCTCTCTCTTGGCCCAGTGCTCTTCATTATTTACATCAACGACGTGGATGTTGGACTCAATAACCGCATTAGTAAATTTGCAGACGACACAAAGATTGGCAACTCGGTTCTCACTGACGAAGACAGGCAAAGCCTCAGAGGATTTGCACAAAATTCAACTTGGTCGGATAGATGGAGATGCCTTTAACGTGACAAGTGCCAGGTCCTTCAAGTTGGAACGAGGAATAGTTCGAATACGAAATGCGCGGCGTTAAACTCAAAAGCGTTCAATGCGTCAAAGACTTGGGGTCAAATCGCGTCAAACCTCAAATTCTCACAGCAATGCATCGATACAGCAAATAAAGCGAACAGAATGTTGGCTTCATTAAAAAAACTTTGTATTCAAGAATAAAGATGTAATACTCGCTCTACAACAGTTTAGTCAGACCCCTGAATATGCGGTACAGTTTGGTCTCCCCATGCAAGGATATTGCTAAATTAGAAGGTGTTCAGCGTCGGGCAGAAAATGATCCTTCCTTGCAACAAATCCTGAAGAAAGGCTTTCTACCTTAACATGTTCTCTCTTGAGAAACGTCGCCTCCGAGAAAACTGATCGAATGTTTTAAAATACTTAATGGTTTTCACGAATGTAGACAGATCAACATTGTTTTATGATCGATGACACTTTTGCACGAGGAACAGCGTAAAACTCAGATGTGAACAAGTAATTCAGACTGCACCAATTTTCTTCACCAACGTTGTAGTGCGAGAATGGAATAACTTCCACCGTCAGTGGTCCAGTGTAACACGATTGACTCCTTCAAAAATAAGCTCGACCGTCACTTCCTTCAACTTAATATCAACTAGGTAGAAATGCAACGTTTTGGGTCTTCTGATTAATGTAAAATCACTTAGGTTTAGGACAGACCACCAAGTCTGGACCATGGCTGTGTGGTCTGATTTTCTATGTAAATCTATGTAAATCTCTCTCTCTCTCTCTCTCTCTCTCTCTCTCTCTCTCTCTCTCTCTCTCTCTCTCTCTCTCTCTCTCTCTCTCTCTCTCTCTCTCTCTCTCTCTCTCTCTCTCTCTCTCTCTCTCTCTCTCTCTCTCTCTCTCTCTCTCTCTCTCTCTCTCTCTCTCTCTCTCTCTCTCTCTCTCTCTCTCTCTCTCTCTCTCTCTCTCTCTCTCTCTCTCTCTCTCTCTCTCTCTCTCTCTCTCGATGACTAAGCCGGGGTATACCTTCCCACACTAGGAAGTAAGCTCGCTCCGACCCTTCCCTTGTCCCTCTCTCACCTTCCCCTCTTACCATCACCCTAGCCTCCCTCCTCCTCTTCCCGCCCCGTCCCCTTGCTTCCCCGGCCCGGTCGTACGCGTTCCCCTTTAGGATGCCCCACACAATGCGTTCAGGGGATGATTCATACTGTTGCGTTGCGTCTGGGAACCCTGGCTGCTGGTGACGTTGTTTTTTGCTCGGGTTTTTTGTTTACCTTTTTCTTTTTGTCTGGGTGCAAGGGTCGTGAGAGAGTGAAGAGAGGGAAGGGATGGAGAGAGGGTGTGTGTGTGCGTCTACCTGCCCTGTGTCCGTTTGTGTGTGTTTACCTGTATGTACCCTGTCTGTGTATTGTGTTGTGTTGTGTTGTTGCTGCGTCATAGCTGTGTGTGTGTTCGTGTGTGTGTGTGTGTGTGTGTGTGTGTGTGTGTGTGTGTGTGTGTGTGTGTGTGTGTGTGTGTTGCATTGCTATTCTGTTGTAACTGTAGTAGTATTAGTAATTGTAGTGGTAATAGAAATATAACTAGTGTTAGTCGTAATACTTAGTATTTGTTTTAACAAAATGATAATACGAAAAGCTGTAGCAGAAATGTTAACGTTGTTGTTGCGTTATCAGTGCTGTTGTTGTTGTTGTTATTACTATTATTATTATTATTATTATTATTATTATTATTATTATTATTGTTCTTGTTGTTTGTGTTGTTATTATTATATTATTATTATTTTTATCATAATCACTATTTTTATTATTACTATTATTATCATTATTATTATTATTATTATTATTATTATTATTATTATTATTATTATTATTATTATTTCTATCATTATTATTATTATTATTATTATTATTATTATTATTATTATTATTATTATTATTATTATTATCATCATCATCATCATCATCATCATCATCATCATCATCATCATCATCATCATCATCATCATCATCATCATCATCATCATCATCATCATCATCATCATCATCATCATCATCATCATCATCATTATTATTATTATTATTATTATTATTATTATTATTATTATTATTTTTACTATTATTATTATTATCATTATTATTATTATTGTTATTTCAGTTATTAGTGTTATTGTTATTGCCGCAGGAATATAAACACACGCTTAAAGGGCAGTGCTTGTTTGTCCTACCAAGTGATATTGTTGTTGTTGCTGTTGTTGTTGCAGGTGGTGGCGCATTAATTACGTCGCACCACCAGCACTCGTTGCAGCCATTCAGGGCAGCCAATCACCGCCTCTGCTCCTGATTGGGGTTATTAGGGACTCACCTTTTACCTGTAACAACCTCAAATCATCACCTGTCCACCCACACACCGCCACACCGCCCTATTATCTCCTAACTCACCACCACCACCACCACCATCATCACTACCACCACCACCACTACCACCTCCACCACCACCATCATCACTACCCCCACCACCACCACCACCACCACCACCTTTGCAGCAACCCATTTCATCCTAGTCCGCATTTTGGTATTATTCCCCCACCAATCTTCCTCCACAACCCCCCTACTACCTATCCCCCCACCCACATTCCCCTTCCCACAGTCCACCTTCCACATTTCCACCTCTCCTTCCTTTCTCCCCTCACTCTACCTTTCCTCCCTTCCCCTTAAATGTTCTCCCTTAACCCGTTCATTTACCTTACCTTTTCCCTTAACCATTTTTCCTTCCCTTCAGAGTACCTCCCCTTCCCTCCTCTCTCCCCTTCGCCTCACTGCTCTTCCCCTCCCTCAGAATGTTCTCCCCTCCAATTCCCCTTCAGTCCCCTCATTTTTTAGCCCATATTTCCTTCACCGTATCCAAACTCCATCACCACCACCTCCTCCATCATCACCGCCAACACCAATACAACCTCCACACTTTCATCATATTCCACATCTCTGCATCGATCCACCACCAGTCCACCTCCACACAAGGCTCCACTCTGCCTTATTACCTCTTATCTCACCTGCTTTCCACCTATTCCACACCTGAGCGTTAAGCCACCGCATCACCTAAGCGAGCGCCAGCAGGTGAGGGCGGTCAGGTGTGTGTGTGTTAGCGCAGGTGAGGGATGAAAGACAGGTGAAAAGTGTGCAGTTCATCTTAACCTTAATCCTCTGCAGTACCTTTTTATGGCCGTCCAGGTGTGGCTATGCAGGTGTGTGTGTGTGTGTGTGTGTGTGTGTGTGTGTGTGTGAGTTTATGAAATTGACAACACAAATAAAGCAGTTTTTTCTAGATAAGGAAAGGAAGGGAAGGGATTTGGAGATATTACATGTCTTAGAGAGTTTACGCTAAGATAAGGAAGGAAAAGAAGGGTATAAGTAACATAGGCTTACGACAGAACCCTCTATATAGAAAAAATAAAGGCATGGAAAGGCGTAACAGTGTTTGGATGGGAAAGGAGCAATAGACAGCAAAGGTACAAGGCAGTTTGCACCGGGGAAGGAAAGGAAAGGGAGAGGAATGGTGTGACTGTGTGTGTAGAGGCGGAGGGAGAGAGGAGGGGAGACGAGAAGTAGAGGCAATTGTACATGATAGAGAAGGGAAGGGGAGCGGAAAGATAGGAGGGAGCGAGTGTCCGAAGGTGATTGGTGAAAGTGAAAAGGCAGGTAGAGGGGCTTGTGCAGGTGGTGGAGGAGAGAGAAAGTGAAGATAGAGAGAATAAAAACTGTTGTCGATGGCTGATAGGGGGGGGTGAAGGTAGGTACGAATGGTCATAAAAGAAAAAAAGGGAAGGTTACGCTAAATTGATGAGGACAGGTAAGAGAATAAGTGAGCAGGTGAGATGGTTAGGGGGTGCAATATTTAAAGCAGGTAACATTGCCGGTGAAGTGAATGCAGACAGGTGGACACGACATTAGGTACGAAGTTAAGGTAAAAAATAGACAGAAAAGAGTAAATAGACCGGCAGAAGATAACAATTTAAAGCTGGTATGATTATGGAAGAAATAGTAGACAGTTGAAAACGACGGAATGTGCAAAATAAATGTAGAGAGACAGAAACATCAAAAGACAAAGAAGAAAGCCAGTGGACAGAACATTTTCATAAAGGTAAATATTAGACAGAAGTGAATAAAAGCTGGTGGAATCGAGTAAAAGGTAGACAGTCAAGTTTGGCGAAACGTAACAAAGGAAAATAAGACTGATGACATAATATTTAAACGCATACTGAGCAGGTAATTAGATGACGAATACAGGCATAGATGAAACAAACAGAAATTAGGCAGAGGAAGAAATTGAAAACATTGGTGAAACATGCAGAAATAGACAAACAAACAATAAAAAAAACGTAAAAAAAAAAAACAGGCATACAGACAACAGTAGAAACAGACAGCCAAAAACAGACATAGTATGAAGCAAACCAGCAAACAGGAAAAATATAGCAACATGTATATAGACAGACAAAGAGAAAGACAGACATACACACAGATAGTTAGACAGGTAAATAGATAAAAAGACTGATAATAAGAGAAACAGACATACACAGACAGACACATATAGATAGATACATAAGCAGAAAATACTGATAAAAAGAGAAACACAGACAGAAACACAGATAGTTAGACAGGTGGAGAGATAAGACTGATAAAAAGAGGTACAGACAGACAGGTACACAGATAGACAAATACAGAGATAAGACAAAAAAAGAAAGACACTCACAGACAGACAGACAGACGGACGGGCGGGGCTGTCAGCAGGATCGTCTCCCCGTAATGGCCAAATCTCTCAATTCGACAACCGTAAAATTTTCCCTTCGACCCTTGGCCTTTGGAAAATCTGACTAAGCTAATGATCTCTTATTGGCAGGGGGGGAGAGAGGGATGGAGGGGAGGGGAGGAACGAGAGGGAGCAAAGGGAAATGAGGGAAGGGAGGAAAGTGAAGGTAATTTCGTCGGGTATGGAGTGGAAGGCTGAGGAGAGAAGGAAAGAGATAAAAAGGGAAGGGAGGAAAAGGAAGAGAGATAGAAGGAAATGAGGAAAAGGAAGAATGGATGGAGGAAGAAGAGAGATGGAAACGTGAAAAGGGAAGAATGGAGGAAAAAGAAAAGGAAGGAAATGAAGAAAAGGAAGAATGAAGGGAGGGAGGAAAAAGAAAATGAAGGAAATGAAAAAAAAGGAAGAATGGAAGGAGGGAGGAAAAAGAAAAGGAAGGAAATGAAGAAAAGGAAGAATGGATGAACGAAGAAAGGAGAAAATGAAGAAAACATGAAGAGAGAAGAATGGAGGGAGGGAGAAAGAATAGAAGGAAGAAACTGAGGAAAGGGAAAAAAATCAAAGAGAAAAGGTGAAGAAAAGGAAAGAAGGAAAAGAATAAAGATTAGAGGAGAATAAGAAAAGGAAATTAGTGAAGAAAGACAGGAAAAGGAAGAATGGAGGGAGAATACGTGGACACGAAGAAGGGTACGCAGAGTGGGTACAGAAGGGAAGACATAGAGAGAGACGGAGAAGTAAAGGTTAGGAACGAGAGGAGGGAGAAGACTGAGAGAGGAAAAGAGAAGTGAGATGAGGGAAGGGACGAAGGAGAGGATAAGTAGATTGACTATAGAGGGGAGGAAAGAGGGAGAGAGGAGAGAAGCTAGGGAAGAGAGAGTGGCAGATGGAGGGAAGAGTAAGTAGATTGTAGAGGAACGGAGAGGGGGAGTGATAGGGAAGACGGAAGACTATCACTACTACTACTACTACTACTACTACTACTACTACTTCTACCACCACCACCACCAATAACAGTAACAGTAGTCATGATACAGCCATCACCAGCCATACAGGTGTTCCCAGGGCAGGTAATTTCTCCCATCCTCCTTCTCCCTCCCTTTCCCTCCCCCCTTACCCTCCCGCCTACCTGAATTCCTACCTGTCTGCTAATTGACGGGCTGAGGGCTGCGGCGGCGTCCATGTGTGGTTCTTTAATGGCTACTCGGCTTCTTTTTGTTACGTGATGGAATGTTTCTTTGATTGATTGACAGGTTGATTGATATCTATTTTTTGCTGAGCCTTTGGTCATATCTTTTTGGTTTGTTTTTATGAACTTTAATTAGTTTATTCATTATTTTTTACTGATTGTTTATTTCTTATTTATTTATTTCTTATGCTTGAGACGGGATGTAATATTTAAAAGGATATTAAAACAGATTTGTGTGTGGCTTAATGGAAGACGAAGTAAACAGCAAAAAAAATAACAGCAGTTGGATTAGATATATATAAAGAATAGAAGGAAAAATTAGGAGGAAAAGAAGAAAGGAAAGAAAACAGCAATAGGTGTAGAGATATATACAAGGGTAAAAGAGGGAGAAGTAAATGATAATACAGATAAAGAAAAAAAGCAAATAAAAAAAAAGCCAAGCAAAAAGAAGTGTTAAAAAAGGACGAAGTAAATGATAATATAGATAAAGAAAAGAAGCAAATAAGAAAAAAACTCAAGTAGAAAGAAGTGTTAAAACAGGAGGAAGTAAATAATACTAGATTTTTTTTTTACAACAAAGGAGACAGCTCAAGGGCACAAAAAAATGAAACAATAATAAAAAAAAAGCCCGCCACTCGCTGCTCCTAAAAAGAATCCAAAGAGGTGGCCGAAAGAGGAGTCAATTTCGGGAGGAGAGGTGTCCTGATGATAGATAAAGAAAAGAAACAAATAAGAAAAAAGTCAAGCAAAAAGAAGTGTTGAAAGTGAAGGAAGTAAATAATAATACAAATAATAAGTGATAAACATGGCAAATAAAACTGAATAAGAAAAGCAAGCCAAGGGAAATAGAAGGTGCTACACGCCCTAAAGTCTGTGTCGTGTTGGCGCGCAGTTTCCGCCTCCTAACACTCGTCGGCCTAAACTTGCATCCCGATATTACTTCCTCGCGCCCACGGGAGGGAAAAAGGAGCGTTTAATAAAGACCTGTTCCTCCGCCTAGCTCTTCCCTGCCTTCCTGCCTTACCCTTTCCTGCCTTCCTAGCCCTGTCTCACCCTACCCAGCCTCACTCTGCCTCACCCAGCCTCACTTCTTTCTTTGCCCTGCTTTGTCTTACCCTTTCTTATCCTTCTTTCCTTACCCTTCCTTACCTTCCTCACTTCTTTCTTTACCTTGCTTTGTCTTACCTTTTCTAATCATTCTTTCCTTACCCTTCCTTACCTTCCTCACTTCTTTCTTTACCTTGCTTTGTCTTACCTTTTCTAATCATTCTTTCCTTACCTTGTTGCCTTGCCTTTCCTACCCTGTCTTACCCTTCCTTTCTTTCCCTCCCTTGTCTTACCCCTCCCTTACCCTCCCTTATCTTACCCCTCCCTTACCCTGCACTGTTTTACCCTAACTTGCCTTCTTGCCTCGCCTTACTTTACCTTGTCGCCTTGCCTTTCTTACCCTGTCTTACCCTTCCTTTCTTTCCCTCCCATGTCTTACTCTCCCTTGTTGCCTCTCCCTTACCCTCCTTATCTTACACCCTTGCCTTGCCCTTCCTTACTTGCCTTCTTGCCTCGCCTTACTTTCCCTTGTCGCCTTGCCTTTCTTACTCTGCCCTGCCCTGCCCTTCTTTACCCTGCCTTCCTTACCCTCCCTTCCCTTACTCTGCCTTGTTGCCTCTCTGCCTCCAGCTCGAAAATCTTCCTTGCCGGATATTTCTTTTCGACTTGGCTGCATTGCGTTAGGGTGAGTTTGTGAGGTTTTATTTGCGTCCCGCTTTATTATTGTTTTTTTTTTTTTCTCTCTCTGCTCCTTATCTTGCTCCATTGATGTTCTTTGTCCTGTGTATTTATCTGTGTTTCACGTTGTTCTCTGGGACTAAACTGAGACCTTTAAGGAAGTCTCTGATATTTTTCCTCAAACTTCCTCTTTTGCTGATAGTTTCTTTCGTGTACCGTCTAATGATCAGTTTTTGTTTAGTTATGTGTATTTTGGCTGTTTTTTAATTATTTGCAGACATAGCCTTCTTTCTACATTGTCTTTTCTTTTTCCGTAAATAATAATGTGATTGTTGTTTTTATTATGTGTATTTTGGGTGTCTTTAATTATTTGCAGACTTATCCTTCTTTCTACATTGTCTATTTTCGTTTTCCGTAAATATTAATGTGATTTTTCGTTTATTCATTACGTGTGTTTGGCTGTCTTTAACTATTTGCAGACATATCCTTCTTTCTATAATGTCTGTTTTTCGTCTATTCAGTGTCTATTTTGCCTATGATTACCCCTTCAGATAATTTAAGAAGTATTTTTACCATAGTTTCTCCTCTGACTAATTAATGTAAATAATAATGCATCTGTCTTTAAAAGGGAGGAAATATTACATTCTTTTACCGGTTATATTGCTTCTTGATGTGAGCGTCCTGTGTTGGGCTGTGTGTGTGTGTGTGTGTGTGTGTGTGTGTGTGTGTGTGTGTGTGTGTGTTGCCGAGCACTTCAACGCGTCTATTGGGCCGAGGCAGCGGTTATCGTCCCCCGACGCCTTTATTGTGCCTGGAGGGGAAGAGATTATTGTGTTCCGATGCCTTTATTGGTGTCTATAAAGATGTTATTGTGTTTATAGGGTCCAAGGCTTTAGGAAAATACACAAAGAGCGAGTGCGTGTGTGCGTATATGTGTGGGATGGGGGGAGATCTCTGTGTGTGTGTGCGTGCGTGTGAGTGTTCGGGGGTAGTGAGAATTGTATATATTTTGTTTTTTGCTTTTTTTTTGTACAGTTTTTGTTTGTTTCAGATTTGTTCTCTTGAGGAAATAACGTACATTGTTTTTTTTAGTCACCTTGCTTACTTCTTTTACTTTTCTTTGCTATATGTGATTGTTTTTGTTTTGTTTTTTGTTTTGTTTTGTTTTTCTGTGGCTAGCGACGGAACCCAGACAGGAGGATCGACAAATACAGTGCTGCTTTCTAACGGTCCCCACTGAACCCTCTTTAATGCGATCTGATCCTCCGTTCATACATCTCTTTCATAACTAACTTTCGGAAGGGGCGGGTAGAAATAACCTTTGTTTTGGTTACATTATTTTGATATATATATTTTCTGATTCGTTTCCTGAATTAAAAGGATTAGATTCTGTCCGTTCGCAACATTCAGATTTATTTACTCGTATTTTTCCCTCATGTGTCGTTGCGCTGTTTTTTTATATATATTTTTTTCTTTTTTTTATGTGCATGTATTCTTTCCCCTCATGTATCGCTGCTCTTAATTTATGGGCTATGTATTCTTTTCTATTTATATATTTTACTCTGGTCTCGCTGGTCAAGATTTATGGCCGTGCTGGCGGGTCGGGAATCCATCTTGCTCACGGAGGCTGTTGAATCTGTAACTAATGCTCGAATTCTCAAACATTTCGGGGCCCACTCACCTAAATTTTGTAAGGCTTTCGTAGAGGTTGTGGGTATTGCCGTGGGTAGTTTTATGAGCCTGTAGTGAAACCAAATTGTCGAGTCCCCTCTGCTTTGCCATACACTCCCAACACCTATTTTTTCCTTTCATATGTTACCTATAGTTTACATATGAGAGGAAGAGATAGGTGTTGGGACAGTGTGGCAGAGCAGAGGGGAGGATAGGACCCGCGGGAGCCTACGCCAGATCGGCCTCGACGTATTTGGAAGATTATAGTGATAGTTTAACAAGGCTGCTGCACCGTGAACGTTAAAAAACACCCATGAGAACCCAACTACTCTCCTTTGTGGTCATAGGAATCGTTTTTGTAGGAGAAGAAAGCGTCTGAGAATGCGGGTCTAGTCTGTTGTCGCTGCGGATGTTCACATAAATATATTCCAGTCGTCCAGCATTGCACTCACGTCACTTAAAACTGCACGTCATTTTTTTCCCGTCATGTATAAAATAATATATTCAACGCATTCATGATATATTCAGGTTACCCACATATTAATTCGTTATTCATGTTCTTTCCAGTCATTAATACCTTTAAACGTCATTCATGTATTTATTCACGCAATTTATACGATTCTTCAACGTATTCGCAATTTTCGCGCACGCAGGAAAAAATAATGAATTATGAACACGATCTCTTCGGAAACTTGTGCGATCGTTTTTATTTGTTAGTTTTATGCAGGGAAAAAATAAAAACACGGTCCTTTCGAAAGTTTTTACTCTTATTTACTATTATTACAAGGTTAAGTTTTATACCGAGGAAGATAAAGTGTGAACCCGGTCTCTTCAAAAACATTTACTCGTTTTCATTTTTTCTAATGTAAAATTTTATGCAGAAAATAATGTGAACGTGGTCTCTTCGAAAACTTGTGCTCTTTTTTTTTATTTTTTAAGCAAAGTTTTATGCAGAAAATAATGTGAACGCGGCCTCGTCGAAACATTACTCACGTCTTTTTTGAGGTAAAATTTGATTCAGAAAAAAATGTGAACGCGGCCTCCTCTAAAATTTACGGTCTCAGTTTTTTAGGTAAAGTTTTTCACGACGTAAATATGCTTAAGGGTTTCTGGCCTGAGATATTGCTACCAGGGCGTGTTTACTCTCCGTCAGGCGCTGAGAGGATGCGGGCGGGAGGGAGAGAGGGAGGGGTCGGTAGGTCGGTAGGTACCAGACAGGTGCCGGGACTGAGGAGAGGAAGGGAGGTGCATCTTGATTGTTTTTGAAATGGCGTGGGTGTGTGGAGGAGAGTGGGACGGGGAGTGGGAGCGAGCGCCAGAATGAGAGGGAATAAGAAAGAATGGTAGAGAGAAAGGTTGGGTGCGTGAATGTAAGTGAGTATGAGTATGTGTTTGAAGTCTGAGAAATGAGTGAGATTGGAAGTTTCTTTATTTTCAGAAGGTGTAGATGGCATTCTCGTTTAGATGTGAAAAGAAACGCATTTCTTTTTAACGCTATCTGATTCTCCCTCACAATCTCATGGGTTTCTGACTTGATTGGTTTAAAGGCGGGTGAGTAGATGAGTGAGTGGGTCAATGGGTGGTTTTCTTGGCTTGAGGGTGGTTGGGTTGTTTTGTGGGCGTTTCAGTGAGCGGGTTGCTTGGTTTTAAGGGCTGGGGGGTTGGTCATTGGGCGGGTTAGTGAGTGGGTTGCTTGGTTTTAAGGGCTGGGGGGTTGGTCATTGGGCGGGTTAGTGAGTGGGTTGCTTGGTTTTAAGGGCTGGTGTGTTGGTCATTGGGTGGGTTAGTGAGTGGGTTGTTTGGTTTTAAGAGCTGGTAGGTTGGTAATTGGGCGGGTTAGTGAGTGGGTTGTTTGGTTTTAAGAGCTGGTGGGTTGGTCATTGGGCGGGTTAGTGAGTGGGTTGTTTGGTTTTAAGAGCTGGTAGGTTGGTCATTGGGCGGGTTAGTGAATGGGTTGTTTGGTTTTAAGAGCTGGTGGGTTGGTCATTGGGCGGGTAAGTGAGTGGGTTGCTTGATTTTAAGGGCTGGGGGGTTGGTCATTGGGCGGGTTAGTGAGTGGGTTGTTTGGTTTTAAGAGCTGGTGGGTTGGTCATTGGGCGGGTTAGTGAGTGGGTTGTTTGGTTTTAAGAGCTGGTGGGTTGGTCATTGGGCGGGTTAGTGAGTGGGTTGCTTGGTTTTAAGAGCTGGTGGGTTGGTAATTGGGTGGGTAAGTGAGTGGGTTGTTTGGTTTTAAGAGCTGGTGGGTTGGTAATTGGGCGGGTTAGTGAGTGGGTTGCTTGGTTTTAGGATGGGTGGGTAACTTGGCTGGGTGGGTGAGTGAGTGGCTTGCAATGTGTGAGGGCGGATGGGTGGCTGAGTGAGTGGTTCATATTGCTTGCTTTTAAAGGTGTTTGGTTGAGGTGGACGTATTATTCGGAAGGACAGGTTAATTATTGTGTCGTTCCAACAAGCAGGTGTTAGCGAAGTGTGTCACCTGCGCATTAGGGGAATGAAGGGGGGCGGGACGGGGGCTGCTACCTGGCCTGGCTACTCACCTTTAATTGGCTTCAGGTTTCCAACTAGATATTTTTGGCTACGGGAAAGTTTTGTGTTCCTCTGTGTTTTTTCGTTATATACTCTTTTTTATTTTTAGGTCGTCATCTTACGCCTTTTATTTTATTTTTTTTCGCTTTCTCTGCACATTAAGTTTCATGATTGATCTAGTTTTAGCTATATAAGGTCTCATCCTGTCCCCCCCCCCCTTCCAAAGCTAAATCAGCTGACACGTAAACACACACACACACACACACACACACACACACACACACACACACACACACACACACACACACACACACACACACACACACACACATCCCCTGTTAGACTGTATTCTACATTTCAGCCCAACGTAACCTTTTCCTCTTTGAATTAAAAATGAAAGTGTTTAAATATTTACAAGTTTAAAAGGAAAGGCAGAAAAGAAACAGTGTTGAGCTGGGCAGACGAAAATATGTTATCGTTTTCACTTTCTGTTTTCTTTTATTTTTGTCTTACCCTTCCTCTTTTTTTTTTTACTATAAACGTTCATATACTCTGTTCATTATCCTTCCTTTATTTTATTTTTTTTCTACTTTCGTCATTTTTTTTACTTTTTTCTTTTTAAATTCTACATTTTCTTTATTTCTTACTCCCCTCTTTACTATTTTCCTGTTTTTCCTACTTTTCTCTCATTATGCTTCTCAAAAATACTGCGATCATCTTTATGCCTCTGAACTTTTCTTGAGCTGAGGCTTTTTACTCTCTCTCTCTCTCTCTCTCTCTCTCTCTCTCTCTCTCTCTCTCTCTCTCTCTCTCTCTCTCTACCTGTGCCTTAATTGGATTCACCTTGCGCTTAATTCACTGCACAGGCGTTTTTTCTCTCTCTCTTTCCTCTTTCCTTCTCCTCCGTGAGTTTAATTAAGATAGATTTATTTTTCTTCAAGTTTTTCCTTCTCTCCCTTTCTCTTCTTTCTCACTGTGCTCAAAAGATGAAGAGAGAGAGACTCTCTCTCTCTCTCTCTCTCTCTCTCTTTCTCTCTCTTTGTCACCCGAAGTTTGCTGATTAATTCTCACAAATCTTCTCTCTAAATCCCCGTCTTTAATCCTCCTCCTCTTCCTCCTCCTCCTCCTTCTCCTCCTCTTCCTTCTTTTTTTTTTCTTTCATGTTCCTCCGCCTCATTATTATCATCGTCTTCATCCTTCTCTTTCTCTTACTCTTCCTCCTCCTGCTCCTCCCCCTCCTCCTCTTACTCCCCCTTCCCTTCCTCCTCCTCCTCCTCCCCTTTCCCTTCCTCCTCCTCCTCCTCCTCTTCCTCCTCCTCCTCTTCCTTCCACTTTTCTTTCCCCTCGTCCTCCTCTTTCTCTTCTTCTTCATCCTCTTTTTAGTCCTCCTCCTCCTCCTCCTCCTCATTAGTGACACTTTTGCTCCTCAACCAAGAGATCAAAACAGCAACACTAAAACAACAACAGCAGCAGCAACAACAGCAACAACAAAAGCAGCGTAAGGGTCCTTGATTGACTCTTGTGTCCGTGTCCTTTGTTTTGATGTCTTTTTTTATATCTTTTTTTTTTCCTTTTCTTTCTTTTGTGATAATAACGTCAAGGTTTGTCTTTTTTTTATGCCTGTTTTTTTATTCTTTGTTTTCTCTCCTTCCTTCACCTTCTCTTTTTCCCTCCCTTTTTCCCTCTTTCCCTCTCTCTATTCCCTCCCTTTCTTCTCCTTCTCTCCTCCTATCCTGGAACTTCGTCTTTCTTTCTCTCTCTCTCTACTCTCCTACTCTCCCTTCATTTTCTCTCATTTTCATTTTCATTTTTCTCTTCTATCCTATCCTTTCGTTTTCTTTAGTTCCCTTCTCCATCTTCTCCTTTCCTCTACAGTCTTCCTCGTCTCCTTCTCTTTTTCCTTCTCTCTCTTCCTCTCCCTTTCCCCTTCTCTCCCCCATTGTCGTCCCTTCTTCTCTTTCCTCTCTCCTTCTTTCCTCATCCTTTCCTTTTTCTTGTTCCTCTTTGATTTGTTTTTCCTAGCTATTTCCACTCTTTATCATTCTTCCTTTCCCCACTCTCTACTTTTTCTATTCCCTCTACGTTTTCCTCTTTCTTTTCTTTCTTCCTCGTCTCTTTGTCCTCCTTTCCTCTTCTTCCCTTTTTCTTTCTCGCCCTTTTCCCTGATTATCTTCCCCCTATTCCTTTTTCTTTTCTCCCTTTTATCCTCGTTTTTTCCTATATAATGCTCTTTCTTTCATTTCTTGTCTTTTCTTCTCCTTTTCCTCCTTCTTCTCCCTGTTTCGTTAATCTTTACACATCACGTTATCCGTTTCTTTTTCTCTTATTTTTTTCATCATCTTTAATATCGTCAAGTATTATTTTATCCTTTGTCTCATCCTCGTCCTTTCCCATCCCCTCCTCCTCCTCCTCCTCCTCCTCGTTCAGCGGTATTTTGCCTGAATTCTCCTTTCCTTTACGTTTTTTTTTTTAATTAAGAGACACTTTACGCACCCAGAAGTGTGCACAAGAGAGAGAGAGAGAGAGAGATGTAAGTTCAAGGCATCCGCGTAACCAAAGTATCCATTCTCTCTCTCTCTCTCTCTCTCTCTCTCTCTCTCTCTCTCTCTCTCTCTCTCTCTCTCTCTCTCTCTCTCTCATTATTGGAGACGGACAGGTAGGAAGACCACTGTTATTGGGTTGGTCGTGACCTGGTGAGATGGCGAGAGAGAGAGAGAGAGAGAGAGAGTACAAAGGCCAGGTGATACGGTTTACCTGTATTAATTAGTTGAACCCTCGCTCCTCTTTACCTGTTGATCCTGGGATTACCATTTTGGGGTTACTTGTTCTTGCTATCTCTCTCTTCCTTATTTGTCTATCTCTTCTACACAATTTCCTTTCTATCACTTTTTCTATTTTCTTGGTTGCTTCAGTTTTATTTTCCCTCTTTTGCCTTTCTTCCTCATTTTCATTTTTCACTTTCTTTCTCATTTGCTGTTTCCTCACATTCTTACCATTAACCTCTTTTAAATTACTCATATCACCTTATTCGCTTCTCTTTTTTCTTTCTTTCCTATCTTTTCAGTTCTGTATCTCCATTTCCGTCTCTCTTCAAACCCTTCTGTTCTTCCCTCCTTCCTCCTCCTATTTTCATTATTTTATTTTTTCCTCCTCTTTTTCCTTTTATTGTTTATCTGTTCCTCACCTCGTCCCACACCCTTCCGCTCTTTGTTGGCTCTCTTCATATTTTCTCCTTTATTTTTCAATCTTTTTCTTTACTTCCTGTCTTTTTTATCTTCGTCTCTTTCTCTCACTCTCTTTCTCCCTCTCCTTTAAGTTTTTCTTCCTCTTTCTTCTTCTTCTTCTTCTTCTTCTTCTTCTTCTTCTTCTTCTTCTTCTTCTCCCCTTTTTCTTCATTCTCCTTCTGCTCTCTTCCTCCATCCCACCGCAGACGAAACACAAACAACTCGTCAAGTACACGTTTGGTTCGCGTGTTGGGTGTCTCGTTCCCACCTGCGGATCGAGTCCAATTTTCATCTGTGAGCTTAATTTACCTGGCCAACACCTCCACCTAATTAGAAACACAGCTACGGCCTCAGCAGGGAAGGTGGACTCAAGTATTGGCTGTTGTGTTGTGCTGTGTTGTATTAGTGTTGTTTTGTTGTGTTGATGACGATGATAGTAACAATGACAACAGTAATGATAATAATAATAATAATAATAATAATAATAATAATAATAATAATAATAATAATAATAATAATAATAATAATAATAATAATAATAATAATAATAATAATAATAATAATAATAATAATAATAATAATAATGATGATGAAGATGATAATGACGATAATAAAGTTTTAACTATTCGAAATGGAAGTTATTTTTTTCAACTGTATATCAAAATTTTGTTCACTTGTCGTATCTTTTTGAGAGAGAGAGAGAGAGAGAGAGAGAGATACATATATACATACAAACATACAGACAGACTGACAGACAGACAGACAAAAACAAACACGTTCATGGATAGGAGAAGAAAGAAACGGATAAAAACAAAGACAGAGACAACAGTGAAGGAGGCGGAGGAGGAGAGGGAGAGGAAGGAGGAGGAGGAGGAGAGGAAAGATACAGACAACAATATCCTTTCCTCTTTTTCCTCCTTTTCGCCGAGAGGGAAGGAAGGAGGAAGGAGTGAGAAAGATAAATAACACAACAAAGGAAAGGAAGAAAGGCAGGGTGGCGTAACAGAGGAGGAGGAGGAGAAGGAGGAGGAGGAGGAGGCGGAGGAGGAGGTAGTGGTTGTGGAGGAGAAAAAGAGAAAATGGAGGAAGATACATGGAACGTCTCAGGAGATTTTTCGCTGTCCGTCAAGGGTGAGAGAGAGAGAGAGAGAGAGAGAGAGAGAGAGAGACATGCCACATCAGACCTTCCTGTGTCCATCATCACTGTCATTTCTGGCGAGATGACTCCTCCTCCTCCTCCTCCTCCTCCTCCTCCTCCTCCTCCTCCTCCTCCTCCTTCTCGTCCTCCTCCTCCTCCTCCTCCTCCTCCTCCTC
Organism: Eriocheir sinensis; assembly: GCF_024679095.1. NCBI lineage: Eukaryota > Metazoa > Arthropoda > Malacostraca > Decapoda > Varunidae > Eriocheir > Eriocheir sinensis. Next base: position 8,746,935 of record NC_066533.1, read on the forward strand.
CTCCTCCTCCTCCTCCTTCTCGTCGTCCTCCTCCTCCTCGCTGTTGTTAAGGGGTCCACAGATCACCCGTTTACTTCCTCTCTTCCTCAACTATTATCCAACCTTTCTTCCCTTCCCTTCTTCTATTCCTTCTTTTCCGTTTCCTCCTCCTTTTCCTCCTCCTCTTCGCTGTTCTTAAGGAGGTTTCAAGTCATTTCCTCCTTCAGTATTTTCTAACTCTTCCTTCTCCGCCCCCTCATCATCATCATTCATCATCATCATCGTCATCATCATCATCATCCTTGTTAGTTCGTCCCTCCTCCTCGTGTTTGTCTTTTTCGGCTTCCTTGTCATGTGATGAGATGTCCACTTCAACGTCACATTCCTCCGCCCGCGAGAATTTACGCTGTCTAGACTTGCTGTTTTTTTTTGTGTGTGGTATTGTTTTTGTTTTCTTTTTTTCCCTTTACTTATTGTTATTTTGCTGCTGTGGGGGTTTTTTTTATCTTTTGTTTTGTTTTTTCTTTCTCAATCTTCTGTTTTTTTTAAAGTTTTTATGATTATTTTGTCTTCGTTGTCCTTGTTTTTACTTTTTAGTGTGTCCGTTTTTTTGTGTCCGTCGCGTGAATCCACTCCGTCTTGCCCGTTTCCATTTCCGTCTTCATTTCTTTTTCTTTTTTTCTCGTGTGCTGTTTTCTTTTTCTTTTTTTCTTGTTGGGGCTCGCTTTACTTTTATCGTTCGTTCTTTTTTGAGTTGCTGGAATTTCCTTTGTGTGGCGTGTTTTCATTTTCGTGGCCAAGTATGTTTTCTTGTTTATTGGTTTGTATGTTTTGTTTTTCGCTAACATTAAGTCTGGCTCAATTACATTTATTCTTTATATTTTCCTAGTGTTCATCTAATCACATATCCTATTTCCTTTATGTTCTTTTTCTTTCTTCTGTGTTCTTTTTTTCTTTTTTCTTTTTTTACTTTTTATTAATTCATATACGCATCATTTTCCTTTTTTGTTTCTTTTTTCTTCTTTTTTTTCTTTTTTCTTTTCATTTTTTACCTTTTATTAATTCATAGGCGCATCATTTTCCTATTTTGGTTCTTTTTCTTTCTTCTTTCTTCTTCTTTTTTCATTTGTTACCTTTTTAATTCATATACTCATCATTTTCCTTTATTTCTCTTCACAAATAAGCTTCTGGCAATTATTTACCTTATATTATTATTCTTCAGTCCGACAAATAATTTAATGGATGTGTAAACCTGAAAAGAATTTTTACTGCATCGTCGCTGGAGGTAAAAGTTAACTATCAATTTTTATTCATGCAATTCTCTTGTTGCGTCATAAAAATAATAATTGCAACGAACACACACACACACACACACACACACACACACACACACACACACACACACACACACACACACACACACACACACACACACACACACACACACACACACACACACACACACACACACACACTCGTAACTTGAAAGCGCCCGTCACAAACTTTCCCGACGTGTGTTTCTGGTTAACCTTCTTTGGCGGGCAGTTTGGACGGAGATTGATGTTTCTGTGTGGTTTACTGATTGTAGTGTTAGTAGTAGTAGTAGTAGTAGTAGAAGTAGAAGTAGCAGTAGTAGTAGTAGTAGGAAGAGGAGGAGGAGTACTTTCCCTTCCTCCATAGCGCTGATAAACTCTCCCTTCCCTTCCTTTCTCCTTTCCCTCTTCCCTCATCTTCTCCTTATCTACCCTATTTATATAGTCACATCTTCCCCTTTCACTACCATTTCCTTCACTCATTCTCTTTCCCCTTTTCTCTTTCTTTACCACTAATAAACTCTCCTTCCCTTTATCCCCTTTCCCCTCTTCCCTCATCCTACTAATCTATGCCACTTATAAACCCATATCATCCCTTTTCCTAACCTTTTCTACCTTATCCACGCCACTTATAAATTGTTTCTTCCTTCTCTCTTCTTCTCTCTTTCTCACTTACCTATCCTCTCCATACCTCAGTTAAACAGTTTTCTTTTCCCTATTTTCTCTCCCTCTTCACCTTCTCCACCTGGCATCTTTACTTATATAAACCATTTGTTCGCCTGCCTTCCTCCCCACCTCGTCCTTCACTCCCTTCACATCACATGACCTCACTATACCGATGATGTAACCTCTTCCCCTTTTCCTGCCTCTCACCCCTTTATCCCTTTTTCTTGCCTCACCCGCTCCGACTGATAAAAACTTATATCCCTCTTTTTTTTATCCTTTTCCCCCCTCTGTTTTTCTCTTCTCCCTCTCTTCTTTTTTTCCTTCCTCTTCCTTTCATCCTCTCTTCTCTGACCTAACCATTATACTTGATCTCCTCTTCCTCTTCCTTCTTTTTTCCTCCTTTACCTTACTCTTTATACACCTGTAAAACACACACACACACACACACACACACACACACACACACACACAGACCAATGTTTACTCACCTGCGCACCTGCAATTAAGAGAATACCTGCAGCCTTTAATTGAATACCTTGAGAGAGGGAACGAGGGAAACTAAGACGGATGTTCGATGAAGATTAATTTAACGAGATGAGTTTGTTGATACGAGGAGGAGGACGAGGAGGAGGAGGAGGAGGAGGAGGAGGAGGAGGTGTTATTAGGAAGAGAATGAAGTGAAGGCGATGAATAAGAGCTCGTGAAGAGAGAGAGAGAGAGAGAGAGAGAGAGAGAGAGAGAGAGAGAGAGAGAGAGAGAGAGAGAATGTAAGCAGACTGACATACATAAACCAACAGTCAGCCGAAAAAAACGCACACTGAGAGACATTTAGACAGGTAGACACGACAAGAGAATCGATAACACACACACACACACACACACACACACACACACACACACACACACACACACACTCATGAGAGAGAGAGAGAGAGAGAGAGAGAGAGAGAGAGAGAGAGAGACGCTTATTTATTTATGCCAAAGATATTAAATAAACATAAGCGACAAAGTGTTGAGTAAGAGTAAAAAAAAAAAAGGTAACATTCCGAGGGAGTCTTTGAGCTCGGCAACTCCTGAACGATAAAAAGAAGGGGAAAAAAGGGGAAGTTAAAGTTTGTTAATATTTAAAGGGGACATTTAAACTTTCTCCCTGCAAACACCGGGGACCTAATATAAACATGAATTACGCCAAAACTTCATTAACTAGGGAAGGTGTGTGAAAATGTAAAGTGAAGGAAGTTTGAAAGAAGAGGACCAAAAGTTTGAGGGTATGTAGGACGGTTGGGAAGTAGGAAGTGAAGTAAGAGTGTGTGAAGAAAACAAAATCAGTGAAGGAAAGTAAGAAAGTGGAAAGAAAACTGTAAGAAGAATAAAAGAGAAAACAAAGTAAAGAAAAGTGGGAAGAAAACCGAAATTATGAAGAGAAATTAGAATGCGGGAAAACTCGAAAAAATGAAGGAAAGCAGGAAACATAAGAAATTTGGGAGAAAAACGATAAAATGAAGAAGGGAAGAAAGAAAATGGAATATAAGCTGAAAAATTAAGGAAATGAATAGGAGAAAGTAGAGAATAAAACGAAGGAATAAAGAAAATTAGGAAATAAAGTAAAAAAAAAGTAAAAATACACAAAATGAAGGAAAGAGAAAGTAAAGTAAGAATATGGGATGATTTTAAGTCTCAAAACATGAAAGAAGAATAACAAAATAAGAACAAAACAAAAATGAACGAAGGAAAGGGAAAACAAGACAAACCAGTAAGAAAATCTCGAAGCTTCACCCAATAAGTTAGTCGTGAAACCTAAAAAAAAATATGTTCGAGTTGACAGCTAAACCAACAGCATAAAAAATCAATCACAGCCCATTAAGCACACACCTGGGAACCACAAACAGGTGTAAACAGGTGGCGCAGGTATCACAAGGCAATCCGTACGAGATCTTGGGTTGGCACTGTGTCCAAAGGTGCCCGTCAAAACAAACCTTGGCACTCGCTCCCACCCCTTCACACACACCCCTTCCCTCCTCCTCTTCCTCCTATGAGCTCACCCACGCCTTCTCTCTCTCTCTCTCTCTCTCTCTCTCTCTCTCTCTCTCTCTCTCTCTCTCTCTCTCTCTCTCTCTCTCTCGCTTCCTCACTCATGTATTGGCATTCACCCATTCTGCCACACTCTCTCTCCCTATTCGCTTCTTCTTCTTCCACCTCTACTATCTCCCATTTTCTCCTTCCTTTTTCTCTTCTTCTCTCTTTCGTTCCCCTTTTCCTCTTTCTCTTTCACCTCTTCCACTCCATCCCACTTTCCTTCTGCTTTCTTTCTTCTGTATACCTTCCCATTGTTTTCCCTTTCTTCTACGTATTCTCCCTCTTCCATCCTACCCTTCCACACACCCTCTCCTTTCCCTCCTCCCTTTAATATACCCTTCCATTCCCCTCGTTTCCCCTCTCCCGCTTTTCTCCTCTTCGTCATAACCTTCCTCTCTCCTACCCATACCAACCTTTTCTCTGCTGACCTTTCCATAACCCTATACTGACCTTTTCTCTCTCCCCTTCTCCCCTTCCAACCTATATATTGCCATACACTCACCTTCTTTCTTTCCCTCCAACCCTTTCACAGCTGGGCCTCTCACACCACAATATGCCATTCCCCTTTCCTCTGCCTCTTCCTCCCTTCACCGTCTGTTGGCACCCGGAGACTTGGCAACCGGGCTGAAGGAGGAGAGAGAGAGAGAGAGAGAGAGAGAGAGAGAGAGAGAGAGAGAGAGAGAGAGAGAGAGAGAGAGAGAGAGAGAGAGAGAGAGAGAGTGTGTGTGTGTGTGTGTCTGTGCGTGTGTGCGTGTGTGTGCTGGGCGGGGCAGGGCGGGGCTCTCATGGCTCTGTTGGGGCTGCCAGGCGTATGAGGAAGGTTCTTGTTGCGTAGTTCATGGATTCAGAGGATAGTTGTGCCTAGTGAATGCGAGAACAGTGCATTACATGTGTTTCAAGTGCGTCCGATGGTGTAGAGACGTCAGACAGTTGAGAAAAGATATACATTTGTTATTTTTTTTTCTCTTCTTTTATTTCATAGTTCATGGATTCAGAGGATAGTTGTGCCTAGTGAATGCGAGAACAGTGCATTGCATATGTGTTAAGTGCGTCCGATGGTGTAGAGACGTCAGATAGTAGAGAAAAGATGTACATTTGTTATTTGTTAATTTTTCTTTTTCTATCATTTCGTAGTTCATGGATTCAGAGGATAGCTGTGCCTAGTGAATGCGAGAACAGTGCATTGCATATGTGTTAAGTGCGTCCGATGGTGTAGAGACGTCGGATAGTAGAGAAAAGATATACATTTGTTATTTGTTATTTTTTCTTTTCTATCATTTCGTAGTTTATGGATTCAGGATAGTTAGACCTCGTGAATGCGTGAACGGTGTATTGCTTGTGTGTGAAGTGCATCCAATGGTATAAAGCGGGACGTCAGATGATATAGAGGAGATAGGCATTTATTATTTGTTATTTTTTTCTTTTGTTTTGTAATTTATGGACTTCGAGGACAGCTGTAGTGCCCCGTAAAGGCGTGAACGGCGTATTGTATGTGTGTTTAGTGCGCCCGATGATATAGAGGGACGTCAGGTGATATAAAGAAGATATACCATTATTTTTTTTATCTCGTTATTGTTGTGTAGTGTATGGATTAAGATAAATTAAGCACTTGGTGAGGGAAAACAAAGGAGTTGTATAAATGGTGACTGCTGAAGAGGGAAAGAAAAGGAAGCGATGCGGAAAAGAGTGAAGATTAGAAGAGGTAACTAATGAAGAGGCGGTGGATAGAGGAAAGGATAAGCGAATAAAGGAGAGAAAAGAAGAGGAAATAAAGAAGTATGGCCCTGGAAAGCGTGTTTATTAAGCTGCGTGAATAATGGATGTGATTCTCGTACCTGCGTCACGCTATGGAGAGTCGCTAGTCATTTGTTTTCTTTGTTTGTGTTGCGCAGTTTATGGATTAGAAACCGAGTGCATTGTGCTTGCGTAAACGGGCTAAAAAAAGTGTGTTTATTTATGTGTATGAACTGATGTGTATGTTTCTCGCACCTTTGTCAAACTACGTAGATTTGATACTGTTTTTCTTTTTCGTTGTTTGTGTTGCGCATTTCAAAGCTCAAGAGGAACTGAGTGCATTGTGAGTGCGTAAATGTGTTTGAAAAGTGAGTATATAAATGTGTATGTTCCTCGCATAAGTTAAACTATAAAAGTAGATAATGTTTTTTATTCTCTTTTTCGTTGTTAATGTTTCGCAGTTCAGAGGTTAAGAGGAACTGAGTGCGTTGTGAGTGAGAAAATGTGTTAGAAAAGTGAGTATATAATTGTGTATGTTCCTCGAATAAGTTAAACTGTATAGAGTAGATAATGGGTTTTTTTTATTCTCTTTTTCGTTGTTAATGTTTCGCAGTTCAGAGGTTAAGAGGAACTGAGTGCGTTGTGAGTGCGAAAATGTGTTAGAAAAGTGAGTATATAATTGTGTATGTTCCTCGAATAAGTTAAACTATAAAAGTAGATAATGTTTTTTATTCTCTTTTTCGTTGTTAATGTTTCGCAGTTCAGAGGTTAAGAGGAACTGAGTGCGTTGTGAGTGCGAAAACCTTCTGAGAAAAGTCTGTATTTTACGTCTGCGAACTAGTGTGTACGTTACCTGCACCTTCGTTAAACTAAGAGTGGACGACTAGTTTTTTTTTTTCTGTTTACTTTTGTGCTTGTTGCGCCATTCATGGATGAAGTGAAACGGATCGTCCATTGAGTGGACAAAGAAGGTATGGAAATTTATCGATTACGTTGTATGATGTATATGTATATATGATTATTTTACCTATTCGAAGCTGTATAGAGTTGATGTTATTTTTTTTTTCTTGGGGAGCTATTGCGCCGCTTGAGATTAAAAGTCTGAATGCTTAGTGGCTTTATGAAATAGTGTTTGATTTTCGTTCCTTAGTTAATCTATGTACATAAGTCTTTCTTTCTATCTCTATCTCTATCTTCTATTTCTATTTTTCGGCCACTCCTCTTGACTCTTTTGTAGGAGCAGTGAGTAGCGGACTTTTTTTCCATTATTGTTTCTTTTTTTTTTCCTTGAACTGTTTCCTCTGCTGTGAAAAAAAGTCGATTGTATCCAGTAAGCTTGATTTTGTATTTTTTTTTACAACAAAGGAGACAGCTCAAGGGCACAAAAAAAGGAAACAATAATTAACAAAAAGCCCGCTACTCGCTTTTCCTAAAAAGAATCCAAGGAGGTGGCCGAAAGAGGGGTCAAATTCGGGAGGAGAGGTGTGCTGATACCCTCCGTTCCGCAGTAGTGGCAAGAGTGTATTACGTTGTTGGCATAAGAACCTTTTTTCTCAGAAGTTCTCGGTTCTCACAACAAATATTTCCAAAAGCCACACAGTCAGTTTCTCATGTATGTTTTCCACGTTCATTGCGCACAAGCTTTATCACACTATCACCAGACTCAAAAAAAAATCCAAAGAAATACCTCACAACCTCCACGAAAGGCTCACCATATGTGGGTGTAGAGCACCGTTGCCAGATTATCGTACTCAGAGCCTCGTATTTACCGGTGTCTGAGCCATAGCTATTGCCCCCCCCCAAAAAAAAACTTACCAATAATTAACCATTTTAACGATAACTATATATGAAGGCAGTTATTGGAGTCGAGGAGGCAGTTTTTGTGTCGGAAATCGGCAAACATAGTCGGCTGTGTACGACAATCTAGCAACGTTGGTGTAGAGGCTCCGAAATGTTTTAGAATACGGGGCCTAAGTGGGTTCGATTTGTCTACCTTCTCGCGCGTGTGTTGATAGTCATCGTACGTCTGGCCCGCGTCAGTGCTTCTATAAGTATCGCACAGCACGCACCTTTAGTCTTGACCTTGGCAGCAGCACACTCAGGGATGATTATGTATCTTTACCTTCCCCATCCCTCCTCAACCCACACGTCACCCCCCATGCAAGCGTCATACCTATAACCTACCTTCTCTTCGCCTCCCTTCCCCTTTCTCTTCCTTGCTCATATATCAATTTCTCTGACCACATGATTCATCTTACTCGCGTCTTATCTCCTTTCATTTTGTTTTTCATTCATTTATTTTCCTCTCCCCATCTGTAATTTATCTTTGTTTACTTTTGTTTTTCATATTCCTTCTTTGCCTCTTCCCAGTTCTTTCTTTTTTTCATTTTTCCCCTTTCCACTTCTATTTTCCTTTAGCTTTGTCTTCATTCCTTCTTTTTTTATCTCCTTCCTACATCCATTTTTACCCCATACTTTCATTTTATTCTCCAGTTTCATTCTTCTTTTTTTTTACTTTTTTCCTCCCATCTAGTTATTTTATTGCATTCCTTTACTCTTCTTCTCTCTTCTTTTTCACTCTCACATTTCCTTCCTTTAATGTATTTTACTTCTTGGCTAGTTTCGTCTATGTTGCTTTGTATTTTTTCCTTGCCTCTCCTATCCTCTTTTCTTCATATATTTCCTCATGCTTTTCTCCACCCTCCACCAGTCACGATTCACCGTCTTCGTTTATATTATCTTCCCACTTCTCGTTCTTCGCCTCCTCTTGCCATTTCCTCCCATTTCCTCTCCTCTTCTTTCCTCTCTGCTCCTTTCCGCTCCTCTATCCTGCCCTTCTCCTCTTCCTTCCTCCACTGTTCTCTCATCTGCATTCATTTCCGGCCCTCTCCTCGCCCCCTCTTCCTTCCTCCTCCTCTTCCTCTTCGTCTTGCTTCTACTCCTCACCTCTCCCTCCTTTTTTACCTCTTCCCTAATTATCTTTTTTCTTCGCTGATGTTCGATATTGAAAGCATGGGGGAGGAGAGAGAGAGAGAGAGAGAGAGAGAGAGAGAGAGAGAGAGAGAGAGAGAGAGAGAGAGAGAGAGAGAGAGAGAGAGAGAGAGAGAGGAGAGAGAGAGGAGGAGGAGGAGGAGGAGGAGGAGGAGGAGGAGGAGGAAGAGGAGGAGGAGAGGAGGAGAAGGAGTCAGGCTTCTGTACTTGGTGTAAATGGTGCGAGTGAGTGAGTGTTTTCTTTTTTACCCAGGTGTGCAAGGTCTCAGGTAAAAGAGAGAGAGAGAGAGAGAGAGAGAGAGAGAGAGAGAGATGTTTTCATTTTTCATTAGCTTCTTTACTTCTTTCTATTGGTTACTTGGTTACATGTTTTTTTTTTTTTAAGGGAACACGATGATTAATTGTAAACCCATCCACTTAAAACAAGGATATCCGCTTGCAAAAAAAATACCAACGCAACACAAGGAAAACACACACGAAGCGAAACAGAGAGAAAATGATGAATAAATAATAAAAAAACGGCTGAATGAGTGGAGCCGAATTGGGGAATAGACGAAATTACGGACAGTGCTGGACTAATTAATAATGACACGTTGTTAATGGACTCATGACGAACCCGCGAAATTTTGTTAAAGTGAAAGTTTCAGCAGAATGAATCAACGAAATTTAATAAAGGTGGAAATTAAGGGAAAATAAACTCCCTTACCAAATTTTATTGAACTGAATAATACAAAGCATGAAAATACAAGCGAAATTTAGTATAGAAAATCATAAAACATCAAAACGAACATATGAAATTGAGATGCTTTAGTGGCGGAAATTATGGTCGTATAGGAAAAGAAAAGGCAAAATAGAGAAGAAAAGGAATGAGAGGAAAAGGAAAAGGGATTGCGGCGGCAGTGGTGATAGCGAGAGGGCAGGGAGTGGAAGAGGAAAGTTGAAGCTGACAAAAAAATCATGCCTAATTTGACATTTTTTTAAGAGAATATTACAAAAAAAAAATGGAAACACAAAATGAAGTAAAGAAAATGACAAAAAATATGACTTACACGAGATTTTGTGAAGAGAATATTACAAAAAAACTTGGAAGCACAAAATGAAATAAAGAAAATGGCAAAAAACATTACTAACACGAAATTTTGTAAAGAGAATATTACAAAAAAAAATTGGACACACAAAATTAAGTAAAAAAGAACAGTACAAATTAGGTAAAACAAAAAGAAAACTAACAAAAGAAAACGTAAAAAAAAATCATCCCATAAAGACTGACTAATCCAATTCCCTTCCGAGCACCTCCGCCAAGGGCTTTACATTCACAGCTTCCCTCCGTCATTTATCCTTGTTATTGTTATTCCTCACCTGCTCCTGGCGTCCTAACTTAGACAATTACCTGCCGAGTACCTGAGCTGGGAGAGAGAGGGAGGAAAGGTGAGAGGAAAGGTGAAAGGGAGGAAGGAGGGAGAAGGATGAGAAAAAAAAAATATGAAAAAGAAAGGAAGAGTTCAGTAATTGAGACAAATGAAAGGAATGAAAAAAGAGGAAAGAGAATGAAATAAAAGGAAAGAGAATTAGAAATGAAAGGAAGGAAAAAAAGAGAAGAAGATTAAAGGCAAGGAGAGATGATGGTTGTTGTGTTAGTAATGATATGGTAGGAACAATGATGAGGGAGAGAGAGAAAAAGGGAGGGAGTTAAAACCAGGGAATACTTGTAATGGTGGAAATATAGTTGATATGTAGGAAGAGAAAAGGGAAGAAAAAGAAAAGGAAAAAGGGGAAACGGAAAAAGCGTTGCATGTTGTGTTAATGAAAGGAAAGGGAAGGGAAGAAAAGAGAAAAAAATGGAATGAAAAAACGTTAAGTAGAAGGAAAAAGGAAAGGAAAAGAAAGAAAGGAAAGAAAATGAATGGATAACACAAAGGAAAGAAAGGAAAAAATGAGAAAGGAAAATCACAGGAGAGGAGAAACTGACTGGTGTTGATGACGATGGTGGAGGTGGTGGTGGTGGTGCTTCATTTTCTTATGCCCTCCTACAACACCACCTCGTCACGCCCTTGATGGTGATGATGTCGGTGATGAATGGTGATGAGCTGAAGGTGTTAGTGGCGGCGGCGGCAGTGATGGTGGCGGTGGTGGAGGTGGGGTAGTGAAACATGGGTTAATCCGACCGTAGAATTTATTGTTTTCTGTCACCCTTCTTCTTCACTTTTTTTTTTCTCTCTGTCTCTCTTGGTAGTGTGAGTTCGAGAGAGATGATGGGTGGGTAGCTGGGTACATAGAGAGAGAGAGAGATCTAACCTTTTGCCCTCTAAGCCTCTCTTTTCTCAGTCCTACTCCATTTCTTCTTTCTCCTCCTCTTCCCCCCTCCTCCTCCTCCTCCTCCTCCTCCGGGCCACAAATCACAGGTCAAGAGCCGAGTCGGGCCACAAATCAAGTGTTTATCGGCTGCCTCGCGTGGGAGTGTTCGGCCCGATAACTACCTCGGCTCAGGAAGAGAGAGAGAGAGAGAGAGAGAGAGAGAGAGAGAGAGAGAGAGAGAGAGAGAGAGAGAGCAGACACAGACAATTAACAACATAAAATAGACATGTACATTTGTTCGATTGAAAAGCTGACACGCATACACTTTTTTTCTTTTCCTATTTTATCAATACATATTCTGTCCAGTAACTTAGTACTTAACGTGCTTTGAACTACGAAAATATGCCTTCCCATTTTTCGTTAAGCTACTCATGTGATTTTTCTTAATGTGATAAGCAAGGCATAATTGTTGACGGTATGATAGTTAAAAGAGAAACAGAAGCAGATGGAATATACTTGTGGTCTTAGCTAATTGCATCAAGAAAAATAGTACCTTTTTATTTTGGTCCTATAGTGAATTTGTGAGAGTTAATGTGTGTTCGGGGGGGGGTTGAGTGAGTGGGGTAGGGGGGTGAGGGGGGTTCTATAAGCTCGTCAATTCAATATATATTCCCTATGTGGCTGAAAACCCGGACTCATTTCCTCCCTGCTAATATATTTACCTGTTAATTAACCAAGGCGCTCCCCAAACAGCGGCTATTTGAACAGGGAAATTGACTTGCTGTGTGCGACCTTCTATCTTTATGTACCATTTCCTCTCTTTGTTTGTTCCCCCTATCATTATTGTTATTATTATTATTATTATTATTATTATTATTATTATTATTATTATTATTATTATTACTTCTACATTCTTATTTCACTTTCCAAAGGTTTATGCTCTTCTTTTTCTTTTTCTTCCTTCTCTACCTCTACCTCCTCCTCCTTTTCAAGCTCCTCTTCATTCTCCTCTTCATCCCTTTTTTAGTTTCCTCTTCCTCCTTCTCCTGTTTTCCCTTCTCGTTCTTGTTTTTCTTTCCCTGTTCTTCCTTCTCCTCCTCTCCTCCTCTTCCTCCTCCTTTTCAATCTCCTCTTTATCCTCCTCCGTTTTAACTCCTCTACTTTCACCTCTCCTCTTTATCCGCCTCGTTATCGACTTCATTGTCCTTCTCATTGTCCTTGTTCTTCCCCTCCTCCTCCTCCTCTTCATCATCACCATCATCATCATCATCATCATCATCATCATCTCACACCCCTTCACGTGCTAACTTCCTCCTCTCCTCGTGTCCGCAGAGGTGGTGATGAGGGAGAAGAAGGGCGGCGCGTTAAGCAAAGTCCAGAAGCTTAAACGCCGCATCTCCAACAGCTTCGGAAAACTAGGTGAGTACTGGGAGTTGTTGTTATTGTTGTTTGTTGTTTTTGTTCACCTTGTCTTGCTCCAGATGGTATTCTTTTTGTCTTTTTCTTCTTTGTCCTTTTTCTTGTGCCATTTTTCTTCTTCTTTTTCTTCTGAATTTTTTTCCTCCTGGTGATGTTATTCTTTTTTATCTTCTTAATCATCTAGGTTTACTACTACTACTACTACTACTACTACTACTACTACTATATTACATTAAGGGAATTAAACAAGTTACTTAACATACCTATTTGTGAAGTGGTCGTTTGATGTTCTGGTCGAGTTTCCGAGTATAAAATCTCTCTCTCTCTCTCTCTCTCTCTCTCTCTCTCTCTCTCTCTCTCTCTCTCTCTTTTGCTCCTGTATAAATCTACTGAAAAATTAATGTTGCCAGAAAAACACAACAAAAGAAATTTAATAAGTTACTGCTTTTCTTTCATCATAGTAGGAAACAAGAAAAGGAAATATTAAGATGCTCATAAACAAAAGAATAATAGTCAAGAGAGAGAGAGAGAGAGAGAGAGAGAGAGAGAGAGAGAGAGAGAGAGAGAGAGAGAAGAAGAAGAAGAAGAAGAAGAAGTTGAAGAAGAAGAAGAAATGGAGGAGGAGGAGGAGGAGGAGGAAAAAAAAGAAGAAGATGAAGAAGAAGAAGAAGAAGGAGAAGAAGAAGAAGAAGAAGAAGAAGAAGTAGAGGAAGAAGAAGAAGAAACTAAGATGATGAAGATGAAGAAGAAGAAGAAAAGAAGAAGAAAGATTAGGAGGAGGAGGAGAAGGAGAAGAAGAATGAAGAGGAGGAGGAGGAAGAAGAGCAGAAACAGTGTAGATAATTGCAAAATCCTGACCAGAGAAGCAAACCGAAGGGAACCGAAGCAGGGGAAAGTGAAGCCAAGCGAAGTGAAGCGGAGAAACGGGAAGGGCAAAGGAAGATTAGGATATGTGGTTATGGCGCCGGATCCTGACCCGGACATAGTAACAGTCAGCTTCCTTCTCTTCATTGCCGATGTTTGTGTTCAGGCATCCTCGTCCCCCGCACCCTCACTGACCCTCACCCCCGCGCCCTTAAAGCCGATCACTCCCTTCCCTTGGTAGTGGATTTTCGGTCTTCTGGCAGGGTGAGGCATGGCACTGTCTGGACTCTCTTTCTTGGTATATTTTCCCTTCCTCCTCTGAACTACTTAGGAACAGAGAGGTGGTGGTGGTGGTGGTAGTGATGGAGACGGTGGTGGTTATGGTAGTGGTGCTTCTACGTAAGATTGTTTTGATTAATTTGTGTATGTATTTAGTTATCTTGGGATTTTTTAGTTCAAACTTCTTTTTCGTTTTTTTAACCTGTTTTCTTTTCCTGTTTGTCCTTAATTTTCTTTCTTCTTTTCATATCTTCTAAATTCCCTACTTCTCTTCTTCCTCCTTTCCTCTTTCTTCTTTTCCCCTTCTTCATTTTCTTTTTACCTTCACCTCTTCCCAGTTTGTCGACCTTAGCCACTACTGCACTACCCTCCTCCTCCTCCTCCTCCTCCTCCTCCTCCTCCTCCTCCTCCTCCTCCTCCTCCTCTTCCTCTGTCTCCTCCTTCTCAGAGATAAGGGCGGAGACATTACCTGCAGCTCGGCCAGGTGTGTGTTGTCAGGGTGTTCTTTACCTGCGTACCTGATGGCTGTCTACCTGGATATTGAAGGTCATGTTTACGAGGTCCATTTTTGTGGGCCGAGGGTAACTATGAAAGGTGAATAAGGAATGGATGGTGGATTGTGATGGTAAGGTGTGTGAGGGGTGAAGAGGGGGGGAAAAGAGGGGTGTTTCGGGGGGGTTTGGGGTTATGTGTGTATGTGTGTGGGGTGAAGGGGGGGGAAGAGTGGTGTTTCGGGGGGGTTTGGGGTTATGCGTGTATGTGTGTGGGGTGAAGGGGGGGGAAGAGTGGTGTTTCGGGGGGGTTGGGGTTATGTGTGTGTGTGTGTGGGGTGAAGGGGGGGGAAGAGTGGTGTTTCGGGGGGGTTTGGGGTTATGTGTGTATGTGTGTGGGGGGTGAAGGGGGGGGAAGAGTCGTGTTTCGGGGGGGTTGGGGTTATGTGTGTATGTGTGTGGGGTGGAAAGGTAGTGTGTGTTTGTTTGTATGTCCATCTTGCCTTATTTTCTCCGTGTTCTTATTCTCTTCTCCTCTTCCTCCTCCTCTTCATCTTCCTCTTCTCTCACCGGCTTTTCCTTTTCTCCATCTCAGCCCTTCCTTCATCCTCTTTCTCTATTCCCTGTATTCATTCCTTTCTTCCTTCGTCTCTTCGTTTCTTCCTTTCCTCTTTTTTTCATCCTTTTTCTCTCTCAAGTCTTTCCCACATCTCTCCTTGTTTTCCAATTCTCCACTCTCTTTCCTTCTTTCTCTTCTTCCTCTAATCCCTTCTTTACTCCTTTTTTTCCATCCCTCCTTCCTTCCTTCTTTCTTTTATCCTTTTTCTCTCCAATCCACTGACCAAACATCTCCATTAAACCAACTAATAAAAAAGGGTATGCAGGTAAGGTCCATTCAGGTAAACTTGCAACAAATAATGCAAGCTTTTATCTTCGTCGGGGGAGTAGTAAAGGGAGGGGAGAGGGAGAAAGGGAGGAGGGAAGAGGGAGCGTAAATAAAAAGTTGTCGGCCGCTAATTTCTTCTACTTTCGCTCGGGTCAGTCCTGAAGGGGATCCGAACCCTCGCGCGTTAAGCCAAGGTAGCGGAACCCTTCTCGTAAAGTTCGGTGTTCTAGTTTTATTCGTGTTTTATACCTGTTTTAGTGGCGGCCGCCCCCGACCCTGCCATCTGGTGGAGGTAGCGAGAAACTTCATCCTCTTTTTCCTCCTTTCCATCCTTCCTCTACTGCATCGCTGGTGTTTGTTTGTTTACTTGTTCGCCTTGGTGTTTGAGTCTGTCTGTTTATTTGCCTTCTCATATGTTGTTCTTTTTCTGTTATCTTTTTTTTCTTTTTACAACAAAGGAGACAGCTCAAGGGCACAAAAATAGGAAACAATAATAAAAAAAAGCCCGCTACTCGCTGCTCCTAAAAAAGAATCCAAAGAGGTGGCCGTGTTTGGTTTTTGTCGTGTGTTCATTTTCTCTTTTTTCTGTAGTGTGTATAACGACTGTTTAGTGTCTTCTTTCCTCGTTCATATTCTTTCCCTGCACTATATTTGCTTTTTCTCTTGGTTTATTTTTTGTCTGCTCGTCTTTTTATTTATTTTTTACGTATACCACGACTGCTTCATATGTGTTGTGATGTTTGTCTGTGTTAGTTCTGGTGTATCCTCCTTGTACTGTATCCAATATTTGCCGTTTTGTCTGTCTGATACTGTGTGCTTTCTCAATCAATGTCCTCCTGTATATATTGTTTGTTTGCCTGTTTGTCTGTCAGTTTGTCCGGCAATACTGCTTTAAGAAATACTATGAAGTTAATTTATGGTGATACTGACAAGGAAAAAAAAAGCACTTTCTCCTCAGTCAGGGATTTTTTTAGATAAGATTGATTTGATTGTGGTGAAAGTTGAAATGGCAATGATACACAGTGCAAAAATATGCTTTCTAATCAGTTCCCTGTTCCTGAAGTTAATTGATTGGGAAAGTTTGTAAGTGATTCGGAGCTTCTTTTCGTTGCGTTATGGACTCGAGCAGAGGATTCAATCTTATCTGGTGGACGTGGAGCTTCGAGCGGCCCGAGTCTTTATTTTCGTTTTTGTTTTCGTCATTTTCCTTCAGCTTGTTCGAGTAATTCAGTCTTGCGCGAGGAAAGTGCCGGAGAGTGTGCAAAGTTTGTGTGTAAATCTGTACGCGCACACACACACACACACACACACACACACACACACACACACACACACACACCTCATCCCATCCCTATCCTATTTTCCTCTCCATCCTCTCCATTTCTCCCCTCCCCCCTTTATTTCCACTTCCTTTGCCCTGTTGTCCTTCCATCTTTTCTTTGCACACACACACACACACACACACACACACTAAGAAAACCATGCATGTGGAAGGAAGCTGTGTGTGTGTGTGTGTGTGTGTGTGTGTGTGTGTGTGTTTGTTTCAGGGAAGGGTTCGAGACGCCGCTTCACTGTTCCGCTTCGCCTGACTCGGGATTCATTAGACTGTTTCGAACCTCTGAACTATTCCTTCGACCGGCAAATCCTGCGAAGTCCCGCGAAATCCTCGAAGTCCTGTGGGATACGAAATTAGGGTCATGAGAGGGGGGAGTGAGTGGGAGGGGGAGGGGATATTCCTTCCATTGGTGGTTTGGAGGATAGATAAGGAAGAATAAGAGGGAGGAGAGAAGGGAGAGGGATAGTGCAGTTGTGTATAGGAGGGGAGAGGGGGAGAGGGAAAGGATAAATATTGAAGGGAAAAGAATGTGAAGTGAATGGCAATGGATATAAATGAGGGAATGTACTGGTGATGGAGAAGGGAAAGAGGGATAGGGGATTTAGGGAGAGTTTGGAGGGGAAGGGATGAACGGTGGGATGGCTAGGGAGGAGGATCAAAAGGGTAAGTGATAGAGAAGAGGGTGAATGGTTGTACTGTTGTTGATGGGAGAGGGAAAAGGAAAGGAAGGAAGAGGAGGAGGAGAAAAGGGAGGAGGCTGTAGTTGGAAAAGGAGGAAATAACTGAAAGGAAGAGGAAAAAGAGGGAGATGTAGGGGGAAGGGAAGGAGCAAAGAAAGAAGGGGAAGATTAATGAAAGTAAGGAAGAGAATTATGGAAGGAAATGGAAGAAAAGGGCGAAGTAGGTGGAAGTACAGGAAGAACGATGGAAAGAGGAACGTAAGGAAGGAAGAGAAAGGGTGAAGGAGGAGGAAGGAAAGGGGGATCAGGGTAAAGAAACTGAAGGAAGAGAAGGGGAGGGGGTTATTGTCCTTGCAGGCGTAAATGTCCTCTGCTAAGGGTTGTAGTGGTAGGGTGAGAGGGGGGGAAGGGAAAGGGGAAGCGTGAAAGGGAGGGGGGAGGGGGTAGTGGTCCTCTGTAGGGTCATTAGTGCCCAGACAATCCCTCCCAAACCCTCTTTAGTGCCTCCTAAAAGTACCTCTTACCTCACCCTCTCCCGCCTCTCCTTCCTTCCTTCCTTCCTTCCACCCTTTCTTACTTGTATCTCCTTCCATCTTTCCTTCCTTCCATCCTTCCTTCCTTTCTCTAGTCTTTCCATTCCCATTTTTTTATTTCCTCTCCTTTGCCATTTCTTTTTCTTCTTTTATTTAATGTTCTGTTTAGTTATCCCTCCACCCTTACCCTCATTTTCCTTGCTTTCTTCCTTCCCTCCTTTCTCCCTTCACTCCTTTCTTCCTTCCCTCCTTTCTCCCTTCACTCCTTTCTTCCTTCCCTCCTTTCTTCCTTCCCTCCTTCCTCCCTTCACTCCTTTCTTCCTTCCCTCCTTTCTCCCTTCGCTCCTTTCTTCCTTCCCTCCTTTCTTCCTTCCCTCCTTTCTTCCTTCCCTCCTTTCTTCCTTCCCTCTATTCTTCCTTCCCTCCTTTCTTCATTTTCATATTTCTTTCCTCTTTCCTCACCTTTCCTTCACCACATTTTTATCACATCAAATTTTATGCTTTTACTTTCTTTTCCTGTTTTCCGTGATTTTACATTTTACTTCAATACCTATAAGTGTTTTCATTTCGTCACTTTGTTTTAATTTCTTTATCGTCTATATTGTTTTCAGAGAGAGAGAGAGAGAGAGAGGTACTTTAAGTCTTCGCACCTCAAATCCACAACATTACTTTTATTTATATGTATCTCCTCCTCCTCCTCCTCCTCCTCCTTGCATCTTTACCTTCATCTTCCCTCATTTTTTAACCTTTCGCGCCCCCCCCCCGGCCGTTCGACACACACACACACACACACACACACACACACACACACACACACACTGGTGACACATGGAGGGTAATCAAGGTGGGATGCCCAGTGGGATTTGGGTGACACATGAGGTGAAGAGAGAGAGAGAGATCATGGCCGTTCCTCTGTGTCTGTGTATGTATGTATGTATGTATGCATGTATGTATGTATCATTTCCTCCCGTCGTGTAATATTTAAAACCAATGAATTCGTTTAGGAGAAATGTGTTTTAAATGTTTTTTTCCGACTGATTTGTAGTTATGATAATTCTCTCTCTCTCTCTCTCTCTCTCTCTCTCTCTCTCTCTCTCTCTCTCTCTCTCTCTCTCTCTCTCTCTCTCTCTCTCTCTCTCTCTCCCCCCTTCCCTCCCTTTATCTGCTTCCCCTCCTCCCCATCGCTCCATCCACTTCTCCCCCCTCCCTCCCTCGATCCGGGTCCCCTCCCCCTTCTTCCCTCTTTCCGCTTCCCTCCTCCCTCCCTCCCTCCCTCTCTCCTTCCCCCTCACATACACACTGGATTTAATTGCTTCATAATTAATACTGGAAATACGACAGAGCATCGTTTTCATACGTTGTTTAAAGGGGTCGGGCTGCTGAGGATTATATTAATATGGGTTTGCTACGTGTTTCTCTGGATAATAGTGGATTTTATTGGTGTTTCTTGTTCGGGATTAATTCGAGTCAAGGACGTGTTTAGCTTAATTAATACGGGTTCGGTACGTGTTTCTCTGGATTAATATGTAGTTGTGTTGGTGTTTCTTGCTGGATTAGTTGGTGTTTAGTACGTCTTTCTGTACGACCGTTAATAAGGGCTACGCACGTGATTTTCTCTGGAGTAATGTGGCACTTTTACTTATGTTTCTATGTTTTCACGGTTTATTTTACTGTTTCTCTAGTTTAATACGGGTTATATACGTGATTTTCTCTAGAGTAATACGGATCTTGTACTTCAAACGTGTTGTAATACGGTTTATTTTTGTGCTTGTCAGAATCAATACGGGTTTGGTACTTTTTTTTTTTTTTTACGTCGCGGCCTATTGCGCCGGTAGGCTTCTTCCCGGTGGGGCCTGATGGTCGGCCCAGCCCGTTCTGGCGCAGGCGAGTGTTTATTGTGGCGCCATGTCGTGTTCGCTCAAGCTGCCCCCCGGAACTCATCAACTTTGAGCCTCTCTTTGGAGAGGATATCTAGAGCCCGGGTTGATGGGTTGTCTTCAGGCCAGCATGTGGGTAGTCTTAGGCCACTCGGCGGTGACTGAAAAACCTCAGCTGTGCGGCGGCCAGGATTCGAACCCGCGTCCCTCCTGGAGCTCCTGAACGAGCGGCTGTCACGCTAACCATTCAGCCACCGTTTTATTTTAGATTAATACGGGTTTTGGGGGGTGAGGAATCAGGTTGTTTTGATTTCACGTGTTTCTCTCTGGAGTAATACGGGTTTTGTACGGGTATCATGTCCATTAATGTCGGTTATATACATGTATCTGTCTTGGTTAATGCTGGTTTTGTACAGGTTTATCTAGATTAATACGCTTTTCTTTAACGTTTGTCAGAATCAATGCGGGTTTTATTCGTATATCTCTCGAGTAGTACGGATTTTCTACGAGTCTTAGTCCTGAGCTATACGGGTCTCATACGTGTTTCTGTGTGGATCACGTTATTGCTCTCGCCTAATTTATCGCCTTCATTACAATGTTTTATGGCGCGGCGCGGGATTAATGTTCTGATAGTGTAGTTATTTTCTCCCTTCCCTTTCTTTTCTTCATATATTTTATATCTTTCTTTTCTTCATATATTTGTAGTTGTTGTTTTGTGTTGTAATCATGTTCTTTTTGTGTTTTTTTCTTCTTTTCTCCCTTTCTTTTTTTCATTTATTTTGTTTTTTTCTTCATATGATTGCTGTTGTTGATGTTGTTGTTGTTGTTGTGCTGGAGTTTGTTTTTCTTTTATTTATTTTCACATATGACTGTTGTTGTATTACGATCGTGTTGGAGTTTGCGATTATTATCATTCTTTTGTTTCACTTCCACATCATTCATTTTTGGTAATTCAGATTTTTATATATATTTTCTTTCTTAATTATCTGATATTGTTTTTCTCTCTCTCTCTCTCTCTCTCTCTCTCTCTCTCTCTCTCTCTCTCTCTCTCTCTCTCTCTCTCTCTCTCTCTCTCTCTCTCTCTCTCTCTCTTTTACACAAATACCTCCTTAAAGAAAGTGATCTATTTTAATCACATTCCATCTATCCTGAAATGACTTTCCTTCTCAACTTTATAATATATTTTTCTACGACATTTTTATCTCATTAACATTTTCATTAGCTTTGTTTTCTTTTTTCTCTGGTTTTTCTTTCACTATTTTTGTTTTCCATTGGCGACACGTTCATTAACACCTATTTTATTCAGTCGTTCTTTTTTTTATTTTCAGTTTTTTTATGCACTATTGTTTTCCTTCTTCATGTTATCACCTTTTACTGTTGTTTCATTTCCTTCACATTTGTCTTTTCTCCTTTTATTCCTTTTTCTTCCTTGTTATCCTCATGCCCGGCTTTCGTTGCTACCTTACAGTCCTATGCTCTCTGTACCCTGTGACCTTTACTTGAACCCTCCCTCCCTCCCTCCCCCCTCCTCTTCCTCCTCCTCCTCCTCCTCTTCCATCATCATCACCCACACCATCCCTCACCCTCGTTTTCTCCACTTTATTCCACACACTTTCTTTCCACTCGTAATTCATCTCTCTCTCTCTCTCTCTCTCTCTCTCTCTCTCTCTCTCTCTCTCTCTCTCTCTCTCTCTCTCTCTCTCTCTCTCTCTCTCTCTCTCTCTCTCTCTCTCTCTCTTTTCCTTTCCTTTTTTACGCCTGTCAGTCTTCCTAAGTGCCTCTAAAGCCCTCCAGGTAATATCTAGTCGTCAGGTGTGCTTGTCAGGTGTGTAGGGACAGGTATAGATGAGGAGGAGGAGGAGGAGGAGGAGGAGGAAAAGCTGAGGAAAGACGTAAGTGTTGAGATAAACGATAGAGATAAAATTCTTGAAAGAGAGAGAGAGAGTTAAAGCCCCCGCAATAAGTGAACAAAGTTTGGTGTTCCGCAGTGTGTTCTGTTCTCGTAAACGTTACTGTTATGAGAATTACCCGGAGGGAGGGAGGGAAGGAAGGAAGGATGGAAGGAGGGAGGGAAGAAATGGAGGAAGGAAGGAAGGAAGGGAGGAGAGATGGAAGAAATGGAGGAAGGAGGGAAGGAAGGAAGGAAGGAAGGAAGTAAGGAGAGATGGAAGAAATGGAGGAAGGAGGAAAGGAAGGAAGGAAGGAAGGAAGAACAGATGGAAGAAGGAGAACGAATAAGAAGAAAAGGAAGAAAGAGAATATAGGAATTGAGGATGGGTAGAAAAGGTGAAATAATAGGAAAGTAGAAGGAAAGAAGCGAGAAATTAGAAAGAAAAAATAAAGATAAATAGAACAGTAGAGAATAGAAAAAAACGGAAGGAAGGAAAGAAAGAAGAGGATATCAGAAAATGGTAGACAGTGACTGGAAAAATAAGGGAAGAAGGAAAGAAATAAAGGAGGGAAGGAAGGCAGAAAGGGAGAGAATAGAAGGATAATGTAAACGAGAACAGGAGACGGAGGAAAGGAAGGAATAAAAGTGCTAATGGGAGAAACAGGAGAATGCGCAGGGAGGAAGGAGGGAAGGAAAAGAAGAGAAGAGGAGAAGGAGGAGGGAAGAAAGGAAGGGAATGAAAAGTTAGAATGAAAAACGCAATTATATAGGGAGGAAGGAGAGAGAGCAGTCTTGGTCATAAGGTCAATAAAGGAGGGAGATAATGAAGGACATTTAACAGTAAGTGAAGTGAGAGTAATGGGTCTAATTGTGAGGCTCCATTAAGGCTGAGAGAGAGAGAGAAAGGGGTGGTGGAAGGGATTGGGTCATAAGGGCAGTAGGAAAAATGAGACAAAGTTAAGCGTTTTTTACACATTAAGAGAGAGAGAGAGAGAGAAAGCTTTTAGTACAGTTGCCTCTCTTTCCATATATATACAGTTCTCTCTCTCTCTCTCTCTCTCTCTCTCTCTCTCTCTCTCTCTCTCTCTCTCTCTCTCTCTCTCTCTCTCTCTCTCTCTCTCTCACACACACACACACACACACACACACACACTCCCTTTCATCTGTATGTATGAGGGTCGCCGGCTCGCCCTGGCCACCTATACCTGACTTCGCACACACCTGTCCCTCCACACCTGTTATTCCCTCCCATTAGCTTCCTTTCTCTCCCCTTCCTCGCCCATCACTTCCGTTTCCTGCCTTTTTGTTTTTGCTTTTCTTTTTCTGCTTTTTCATCTCTTCCTTTTTTTGTTGTTATTCCTTCCCTCTTTTTTTTCTTGTTTTTCTTACCAATGATTTGTCTTTGCTATTTTGCTTTTTCATATCTATTCTTTTTTTTTGTTGTTGTTATTCCTTCCCTTTTGGTTTAATTTTCTCGTTTTTCTTACCCATGATATCTGATTTATTTCTTACTTCGTTGATTTTGCTCTACCCTTTTTATTTCCTTTTGTTTTTCTCCTTTTCCTCTTTCTTTTTGTTTTTATTTTACTCTCCATTCGCTTCTTATTTTTCTCCCTTTTGTTCTCTTTGTTTGTCCCTTCTGTTTCTTCTCTTCTCTCCTTCCTTCCTTCCTTCTTCCCGTCCTTCCTTCCTTCCTTCCCTCCTTCCTCCATTTCTTCCCTCTCTTCTTCCTTCCTTCCTTCCTTCTTTCCTTCCTTCCCTCCTTCCTCCATTTCTTCCTTCTCTCATTCCTTCCTTCCCTCCTTCCTCCATTTCTTCCCTATCTCCTTCCTTCCTTCCTTCCTTCCCTACTTCCTCCATTTCTTCCCTCTCTCCTTCCTTCCTTCCTTCCTTCTTTCCTTCCTTCCCTCCTTCCTCCATTTCTTCCCTCTCTCTTTCCTTCCTTCCTTCCCTCCTTCCTCCATTTCTTCCCTATCTCCTTCCTTCCTTCCTTCCCTCCTTCCTCCATTTCCTCCCTCTCTCTTTCCTTCCTTCCTTCCTTCCCTCCTTCCTTCCTTCCTTCCCTCCCTCGTACATCTTTCCTGTCGGTTATTCCTTTGCTTGTTTATCCACAGTCTCCTCTTTCTCTACTTTGCTTTTGTTTGGCTTTGCTTTCTTATTCCTAGTTTCTTTTTACTACTATTTTTCTCCTACTTCTTTCTTTTCATTGGTGTTCCCTTTTATTTTTTCTCTCCATATTTTTTGTTTTATCATGGGCCATAATTTTAAACATTTCGTCGCCCAAACTCACATATTTGGTAAGGCTTTAGTGGGAGTTTTGAGCATTTCCAGGACTAGTTTTATGACCCTGGTGGTAGTTTGACCCTTCTTCTGTACCAGGAACCTAAAATATTCACTCTTGAGAACGTGATTAATCTCTCATTTTAGCCTTTCGAAATAGTTGATGTAAGACGAGGAAGTGTTTAAGAATACCGATCTATATTTTACTCCTATTGGTCTGTATTCCATCTCTTTTTCCCTCTATTCTCTCTCTTTTTCCTTAGTTTTGCTGTCTACATTGTTATTTATCTTCCTCTCAAAATCTTACATTGTTATTTATCTTCCTCTCAAAATCTTACATTGTTATTTATCTTCCTCTCAAAATCTTACATTGTTATTTATCTTCCTCTCAAAATCTTACATTGTTATTTATCTTCCTCTCAAAATCTTACATTGCTATTTATCTTCCTCTCAAAATCTTACATTGTTATTTATCTTCCTCTCAAAATCTTACATTGTTATTTATCTTCCTCTCAAAATCTTACATTGTTATTTATCTTCCTCTCAAAATCTTACATTGTTATTTATCTTCCTCTCAAAATCTTACATTGTTATTTATCTTCCTCTCAAAATCTTACATTGTTATTTATCTTCCTCTCAAAATCTTACATTGTTATTCATCTTCCTCTCAAAATCTTACATTGTTATTTAGCTTCCTCTCAAAATCTTGCATTGTTATTTATCTTCCTCTCAAAATCTTGCATTGTTATTTATCTTCCTCTCAAAATCTTGCATTGTTATTTATCTTCCTCTCAAAATCTTACATTGTTATTTATCTTACTCTCAAAATCTTACATTGTTATTTATCTTCCTCTCAAAATCTTACATTGTTATTTATCTTCCTCTCAAAATCCTGCATTGTTATTTATCTTCCTCTCAAAATCTTACATTGTTATTTATCTTCCTCTCAAAATCTTGCAATGTTATTTATCTTTCTCTCAAAATCTTGCATTGTTATTTATCTTCCTCTCAAAATCTTAGTCTTGTCTGTTGTGTCCACTTAGTATCTGCTCTTTTCCTTCCCTTTTTCATCTCCGTCCCTTCTCTACCTTTTAATTTTCCTTGCTAGCTTTTATTTTACTCCTACTTCCCAGTCTCCCCTTTTACTATCGTTTATTTTTATATTTTTCATTTTTCTTTATTCCATTTTTTTGTTTTTTTTTGTTTCAGGTTTCATTTTTATTTTTTGCTTTATTTTTCGTTTTCCCCAAAATATATATCCCCTTGACAGTGCTTTTCTCTTTTTCCATTCTCGGATATTTTTAGTTAGCTGTTAGTGCGTTCTATAACATTCTTTTATTCTCTTTGGGGTAGTTTACACACACAGACACTCTCTCTCTCTCTCTCTCTCTCTCTCTCTCTCTCTCTCTCTCTCTCTCTCTCTCTCTCTCTCTCTCTCTCTCTCTCTCTCTCTCTCTCTCTCTCTCTCTCTCTCTCTCTCTCTCTCTGTTTGGCCATTTTTTTCTTTTTCTTGTTCTGAGATTTTTCCTTGTCATTGTATTTCTTTGTTGCTAGTGTATTCTGTAACCTTCATCTCTATTGCAGCTTTCTTCTTTTTTGCCATTTGTATCTCCATAACTTTCTTTCTCTTTCTTCTGTTAATAGTTGTTGTTCTCGAGCTGTTTTCTTCTCTGCATATCCTCGAGTTTCTAAGCGCTCTGTGTGTTCTGTGCATCCATTCTTCTTCATCACAATTTTCCTTTTACTTCGCTTTTTTCTGCGAAGTGTTCTGAGGCTCAATGTTTCCTTTTTTCTCTTCCTCCCTCCTGACTTTTACTTCGCCCTCCCTCTCTCGCCTTTTCCACGTCACTTCCTTCACTATTTCCCCTCACACGTTCGCCCCAATAAGAGAGAGAGAGAGAGAGAGGCTGCCCCACACTGCACTTAGTCGAAGTACTCCAGTTTTACTTTTACGATGACGACTCCTGACTCTTTTTTCCCCTTTTTTCCTCCTTCCCACGAGACAGGAGGCTTTTTTTCCTTCCTTCCTGTTCTCTCTCTCTCTCTCTCTCTCTCTCTCTCTCTCTCTCTCTCTCTCTCTCTCTCTCTCTCTCTCTCTCTCTCGATCTCTCTCTCTCGCTCTCCCCTCAATGCCTTCAGCTAAGTGCTTTTAAATTGTCTACTGTTCTGGTTTTTTTCTCTCCCTCATTTTTTTTCTCTATTGCGTTTTATTTCATTTTTCATTTATTTTTTATCTTTTTACTATAGCGCTTTCCTGTTATCGATGCTCCTATTTTGCCTGATAAGAGTGTTCGTTTATCTTTCTGTCGCCTTATCTAGAAACTTTATTTGTTCACTTTTTGGTCTATTCTGTCTATTCTCATTTCACCTGCTGTTCGATTCTATATACTGCAGTTTTTTTTTTTTCACCCCCTAAAAATATCAACAGTACCAAAGTTGTGTTAAATCCCCTTCTACTCCCCACTGTCCTTTTGTGTCGAAGTTTCTGTTTTCATTTCTCTTTGGACTCGATCCCTTGTTACGTCACGCCTGGAAACTCCTGCAACACGACCCGAATAGTTTTAAATCACTTAGTGTGTCGCTCTTTGTCCTCGTGGCTGCCCGGCGTCTTCTGGATCCTTTATTTCTTCGACTTGTTTGGGGTTCGATCATGTTTTTTCTAGACCTCAGGAGACTCTTCTTGTTGGTCCACCTGAAGGGTTTGAAGTCAGGAGTTTGTCGTCTTTTTAGTTCCAGCATTTTATTTTTATTTTTTTCAGTTGGATTTTTTTTCTTGTTTAATTTTCTTTTAGTTTTTGTGGTTTTATTTATTTTTTCTCTCCCGTGTCCATTTTTCTCTGTATTCTTTTTTTTTTACCAGTTTGATTTTTCTTCTTGTTTTTTTGTTTGTTTGTTTTTGTTTTGTTTTGTTTTTGTTACGGTAGTTTTTTGTAGTATGATTTTTTTCCCGTGTCTCATTCTCTCCATTATTTTTTTTCGGTTAATTTTTTCCCGTATTTATTTCTCTATTCTCATACAGGAAACGTGTTATTAAATTATATCCGTTTTTGTTCGTACCTGAACACTTAGCCCTTTTTTTTTTAAGGATAAGAAATCAGCACTTTACTCTCCTTTGTGGCCTTTGAAAGTATTTGTTGTGAGAGCCAAAAGTGTCTGAGCATGGCCTTAGTCCTGCGTCCTGTGGTCCAGTGTGGTAGCGCCCAGGGTGACAGAGTGCTGGGCCGCCTCTAAACAGCATCTGCCGCCACCCTGTTCCAGGGGGGGGGGGGGGGCACGGCATAAAGAAGCTAAATAGTTATACTCTTCCTCCTCTTCCATCCTGTCTTTTTTTCTTTTCTTTTTCTTTATATATTGTTTTTGCTTTACCTTTTTGATCAGTTTGCTTTTTTTTTCTTTTTTTTTTTGTTATGGTTTTCATTGTCTTCGTTGTTTTCTTCAATTTTCAATGCTTAGTCGTTTTTCTTTTGCTTTTTTGTTTATTTTTTGTCATGTTTTATTTTTCCTCAGTTCCTCCTGCTCCTTTTATTCCTTTTTTTCCCTTATCTTTTCTCTTTAGTCTTTGTCCTCCCTTCTCTCTCTCTCTCTCTCTCTCTCTCTCTCTCTCTCTCTCTCTCTCTCTCTCTCTCTCTCTCTCTCTCTCTCTCTCTCTCTCTCTCTCTCTCTCTCTCTCTCTCTCTCTCTCTCTCTCTCTCTCTCTCTCTCTCTCTCTCTCATTCGTACCCTCTTTTCTCCTCCGTCTAACATTTCTTCCCTACCTCTGTCCACTCCTCCTCCTCCTCCTACTCCTAATCCTCCTCCTCCAAATCCTCTCTCATCTCCAACTTTCCCTTTCCTTCCTTTCTTTTTCCCTCACCTTTCCCTTAATCCAACTCTCACCCGTGTTCAATTTCCCCTCCCATTTCTCCCTTCCCTCCTCTACCTTCCCTCCCTCCCTCCGTTCCTTCCGTCCAATTTTCGGCCACGTTCACCTGTCCCTCCCTCCCTCCCTCCCTCCGTCCCGTCCTTTCCCTCCCTTCCTTCCTTCCCCCATACATTTCCTTAACCTAATGCCTCTCCGTCTCGGAATACCAAGTAACCTGGACGTGGTTCCTGGCGGCTCATTGGGAAAGCTTCGTCCTCTTGTTTTCCTGTGTCTGGAGGAGGAAAGAAAAAGGGAAAAGGCAGGGTGAAGAAAGAAAAGGGATGAGAGTCTGAAGGAGGTCTGGTCATGTGAAGGGAATGTAGGGAGGAAGCGAAAGAGAAAGAGAGGGAGGATGGCAGGGAGTGTGAAGACTGAAAATATAGGAGAGAGGGAGTAGGGAAGGACATGGCGGTTTGGAGAGAGGAAGGAAGGAAGCAAGGAAGCAATTAGGGAAGGTAGAAAAGAAAGAAAAAAGGAAAGATCAAAAGAAAGAAGAGACGAAAGAGAGGAAAGCTGGAATGAAGAAAGAAAGGAAGGAGAAATGAATGTAAAAGGAGGAAAGAAGGAAAGGTGGAAGAATAACAAAAGAAGGACTGATAGATGTAATTGAAGATATGATAAGGAAAAAAATGGTTTGAAGAAGAAAAGGACTGTAGAAGAGATGGAGAGCAGGAACAAATAACCCACGAGAGAAAGAAAAAGTAATAAAAGAAAAGGAAGACTTGAAAGAACGCGAAAATGTTGGAGAAAAGAGACAAAGAA
The DNA here is from genome assembly GCF_024679095.1 of Eriocheir sinensis. Lineage (NCBI taxonomy): Eukaryota > Metazoa > Arthropoda > Malacostraca > Decapoda > Varunidae > Eriocheir > Eriocheir sinensis. The sequence continues at coordinate 8,775,188 of NC_066533.1, forward strand.
AATGGGAGAGATCTAGTCGGATGGAAAACTAAGGAAGATAAATGCAAGTAAGAAATAATAGGAAAGAAAACGAAAGAAAAGGAGAAGAGAAAATAAAACCAAAAGGAGTAACGATAAAGGATCAAGGAAGAGGAGGAAAGAGGGAATGGAGGGAGGGAGGGAGAGAAGGGAGGAAACATATGAAGGGGAGGGATGGACATTGCAAGAGGGATCAACGAAAATGGGAGGAAGAGGAAGAGGAAGAGGAGGAGGGGAAGAGGAGGAGATCGGGAGAAAGAAGTGAACGAGGGCAACAGAAATACCAAACAGAGAGAGAGAGAGAGAGAGAGAGAGAGAGAGAGAACAATACACAATTATTACAAAAGTTGCTTAACACTATCTACCCTCCCGTAGAGTCGAGAAGAGAACGTAAAGGCATCAAACCCATCTCAGAAACAGGTCATTCTCATCCTTATAGATTTTTTTTTCCTAGACGAGCATATAGCGAAGGGACGATGATAACAAGATCTACTTTACTGATATAATTTTAATGATAATAATGATAAAAATAGCGATAATAATATAATGATGAATCCTTCCAAAAATATCTCTTCACATTTTAACTTTTTTCCTATATTTCTTTACTTTATTTTTTTTTCGTTTCCTCTTTTTTTTTGGTCGCATCTTATTGCCCGGGACGGATCGAGAATATATATCTTTTTATTTTTTCAACCTCTATTCATTATTTTTTAGTGGCGGCGGTCAATACATTCGGCGATATTGTCAGAATTTCCTGATAATGCTGAATCGTGATAGTTTTATGGCGGATTAATGGATGTCGGGGGGGGAGGGAAGGGAAGGGAAGGGAAGTGAGTAGTAGAGAAGGGAAGGGAAGGAAAGGAAAGGGAAGGGAGTAGTAGAGAAGGGAAGGAAAGGAAAGGAAAGGAAAGGAAAGGAAAGGAAAGGAAAGGAGAGGAGAGGAGAGGAGAGGAGAGGAAAGGAGAAGAGAGGGGAGAGGAGAGGAGAGGAGAGGAAAGGAAAGGAAAGGAAAGGAAAGGAAAGGAAGGGAAGGGAAGGGAAAGGAAGGTAAAATTGGTAAAGATAAATATGAAAATAATGATAAGGAACGGAAAGAAAGAATATGGAAAAAAAAGATAAATAATAGAAGGGAAAAGAAGGGAAGGACGGGGGAAAGGATGAAATTGACAGTGATGATAGGGAAGAGAAAGAGATAGTAGGGAGGAAAAGGAAAGGGAAGGGAAGCCGAGAAAAAGGACGAGAATTGATGGTAAGGAAAGGAACGTAAAGATAGGATAGGGAAGGAAAGGAAAGGAAAATATGAGGGAAGGGAAGTGGAAAAAATAGAATTGACGGTGATGATAGAGAAGGGAAAGATGTAATAAGGAAGAAAATAGAAGGAAACGGAAGGGGAGAAAAAGGGAAGAGATAAAAATTGAAAGTAGGGAAAAGGAAAGAGAGTGGAAGGGATAGGAAGGAAAGAAATAGAAAGGGATGGCACCCGAAATTGACCTCTCTTTTGGCCACTCTCTACTTTTGTCTGTTGTGGGAGCGGTGAGTAGCGGCTTTTTTTTTTCTTTTTTGTAAAAAAAAGGATAGGAAAGGAAAATGAAGGAAAGGGAAGAAGGAAAGAACAGGTGGAGAAAGATGAAGAAGCGCGAGAAAAGAAAGAAAAAGAGAATAGAAAATGAAATAAGAGAGGTCGAACGAAATATGGAGGAAAAGGAAATAAGATAAAATTTACGGATAGTGAGATTATATAGGGTTAGGTTCACAGGAGCTGCCGTGCATAGGCCTACCGCCCACTTACAGTCTCCTTGTGTTCTTAAAAGAAGAGAAGAGAGGGGAGGAAAAGAAAGAAGTAGAGAGAAAATAGGAAGGAAACATTTTTGAGTGTAAAAGTAAAAAAAGAAGAGAGAGAGAGAGAGAGATCGTCAGATGGGTAAACTCGCGGCTCGGAGCTTCGAAGATAATCTCAACACCTTCCCGAAGCTTCGAATATTCCTCCGTTTGAAGCTCCACATGATTCGGGGAGAGAGAGCGTACGGTTGGTTTCATTTTTAACTCTCTCTCTCTCTCTCTCTCTCTCTCTCTCTCTCTCTCTCTCTCTCTCTCTCTCTCTCTCTTATTTATTATCTTTTTCCCACTTTCCTCCGTGTTTCCTCCTCTTCCATTTCTCTCCCTTTTCCACTATTCCCTTTTTTCGTCTCCTATTCCATTCCCTTCTCTTTTTCCCTCTCCTTCCTCTTATCTTTTTCCTCTCCTCTTCTTTCCTCCTCTATCATTCGCTTCTCTTCCTCCTTCTCCGTGTTTGATCCTCTTCCATTTCTCTCCCTTTTCCACATTTCCCTTTTTTTCGTCTCCTATTCTATTTCCTTCTCTCTTTCCCTCTCCTAACCCTTATCTTTGCCTCTCCTCTTCTTTCCTCCTCTGTCATACGCTTCTATTCTTCCTACTCCCTTTTCTTATGTATTTCCTCCCACTCCTCTCTCTTATCTCATTCCCTCCTTTTTTCCTTCTCCTCCTTATCACCTTCGCTTCCCTCTCACACTCCTTTTTCTATCTTTTCTCTCCCATTTTTCTCACCTTTCCTCCTCCTCTCCCATCCTCCCCTTTCTTCCCCCCGTCTCCTTCCTCCCACATCGAGTCCTTTAAGAAATCCTGCAGACTCTCAGGATTTGCAAAGAAGTCGATGTTTGATGCTGATGTGACTTAAGGATTAGAGAGAGAGAGAGAGAGAGAGAGAGAGAGAGAGAGAGAGAGAGAGAGAGGTGGTTTTAAAGAGGAAGGTATAGCTCTTGAGGGAAAGGTAAGAGGCCGGCTAAGAGGAGAAGAGTAGCCGATACCTCTTGCCTTCCTCTTCCTTTTTTTCTTCTTCAATTCTTCTTTTTCGTCATTTCTTCTTATTATTCTTCCCTTTTATTTTGCTTCATTTTCTTCGTTTCCTGTTTTTTTTGTCCTTTTTCTCCATCTTTTTCTTTTTCTTTTCTTTTTCTTTCTATTCTTATTCCTCTTAATTTCCTTTTATTTTTTTGTGTTCTTCCTCCTTTTATTCTTGTTATTACTTTGTTTCATCCTCTTCTTTATTACCATCTTCCTCGCCCTCTTCTTGTGTTCTGCTTCTTCATTTCTTTTTGGTTTTATTTTTCATTTCCCTTTTTCTTTTCCTCCTCTTTTTTCCTCCTCCTCTCCTTACCTCTCTCCTTCCTTCCTTCCTTCTCTTACTCATCTTTATCATCATCATTATATCATTCCTCTCCATCTCTTCCTCCTCCTCCTCCTCCCTTTTCCTTTTCCTCCTCTTTCTCTTCCTCTTCTCCTTATCCTCCTCTTTCTCCTCCTCCTCTCCTTACCTCTCTACTTCCTTCCTTATCTTACTCATCTTTATCATCATCATTGTATCATTCCTCTCCTCCTCCTCTTCCTCCTCGTCCTCTCATCATTGTATCATTCCTCTCTCCTCCCTCTCTCCTCCTCCTCCCTTTCTTTTTTTCCTCTCTTTCTCTTCCTCTCCTCCCTCCTTCTCTTTCCTCTCCTCCTCTCCTTCTCCTCCTTCTCCTTCCTTATCTTACTCATCTTTATCATCATCATTGTATCATTCCTCTCCTCCTCCTCTTCCTCCTCGTCCTCTTCCTCCTCCTCCCTTTTCCTTTTCCTCCTCTTTCTCCTCCTCCTCTCCTTATCCTTCTCTTTCTCCTCCTCCTCTCCTTACCTCTCTACTTCCTTCCTTCTCTTACTCATCTCTATCATCATCATTGTATCATTCCTCTCCTCCTCCTCTTCCTCCTCCTCCTCCCTTTTCCTTTTCCTCCTCTTTTTCTCTTCCTCTACTTACCTCTCTACCTCCTTCCTTCTCTTACTCATCTTTATCATCATCATTACTGTATCATTCCTCTCCTGCCTCCCTCCTCTTCCTCCTCCTCCTCCTCCTCCTCCCCCAGTCATGCCTTCTGATGCTCCCCGATAATAGAGGCGCCCCGATAGCCTTTGCGGGTTGCCTCCTGTAATGGCAGAAGGGAAGTAACCAATAGCTCAGCGCCGATAATGGAGACAGTTACGGCTGCTTGGAGTACAGGGGAAGGGGGGGGGGGTGGAGGAGGAGGAGGAGGAGGGTTTGGGTACAGAGATTGGGGAAGGGTGAGTGAGTGAGAGAGGAGGAAGGAAAAGGGGGATGAGATGCGAGGTGAAGAGAGAGGTGAAGGAAGAAGAGAGAGAGAGAGAGAGAGAGAGAGAGAGAGAAAGTAAGAAATAAAGAAAGAATGAGAGGAGGGGGAGATAGAGAAGGGGGAAAAGGAATAAAGAGGAAGTAAATTGGAGAAGTAGGAGCTTGTGGTGCTTCTACTACTACTACTACTACTACTACTACTGCCACTACTACTACTACTACTACTACTACTACTACTACTACTACTACTACTACTACTACTACTACTACTACTACTACTACTACTACTACTATTGTTTCGTTGGTAATGGGTCAATTAGTATCAATGACCAAATAATTTCACTAATGGTGTGATATATTGATCCTCTAATACAATAACATCCCTCTCAGTAGTAGTAGTAGTAGTAGTAGTAGTAGTAGTAGTAGTAGTAGTTGAAGTAATAGTCTCGTTCTTAAGGTTCCGCCAATCATAGTTCACCTGGCTAAACACCTACCTTCACCTGCCCCGCCAAAGGTCAAAGTTCACCCACCTGTTTGTACCCTGACTGCCCTCTCCCCTCACCCTCCCTTCACCCTCCTCCTCTCACCCTTCCCCCTTCTCTCCCTCACCATTCCCCCTTATCTCCCTCACTACTCCCCTCACCCCTTCACCTCGATCCCTCACTCCTCCCCCCTCCATCCCTCTTCCCTCACCCTCCTCTCACCTTTCCCCTTTCTCTCCCTCACTACTCCCCTCATCCTTCTCACCTCGAACCCTCACTCCTCCCCCTCCTTCCCTCTTCCCTCACCTCTCCCCTTATCTTCCACCTCTCTCTCTTGAAACCGCCTCCTCTCCCCACTCCCTGCTTCCTCCCCCCCCCCGCCCTCATCCATGCTCCCCTCTTTGCTTCCCCTCTTATTCATGCTCACCGCTTCCTCCTATCGAAACGCCTCTCCCACTCCCCTCCTCTCTTCTCCTCCAATCCAAAGCACCTCTCCCTCCTCTCCCCTCTTCCTCCTCTTCTCAAAGTTCTCCCTCCCTCTCCTCCCCCTTTCCTCCTCTTCTCGAAAGCCTTCCTCTTTCCTCCAATCTTCCTCCTCTTCTTAAAAGCATATATCTCACTTCTCTTCCTCTACCTCCCCTCTTTAGCATCTTTCTCTCCTCTATTCCCTCTTCTTGACTCCCTCCTCCTCTCCCTCATCTTCTTACTCTACCCTTATTCCTCTCCAGCTTCTCTTCTTCCTCCTTTCAGTCCCGCATTTTCTTCCTCCTTCTCATTATGTCCTTTTTTTTGTGTAATTGCTTCTGGTAATTATAATTGGTGTTGGTAATTATTCCTGTTTTACTTCAATCACTAACTTTTAGCAGGCATTAGATTTGGTTATGTTATAGGATAGTGTCTCATATTTTTTTTTTTTTTTTTTTTTTGGTTGATTTCGGTTGTGAATATCGATACTTTTATCTCGAGTTTGGACGAATCTGTTTTTTGTTACTCTGCGTCTTCTAATACCTTACCATATCTCTCTTTTTTTTATTCTGCGCCAGTAACTCAAGTATCGTATGCACCAGCGGGGTTTCATGTTTCTTCTTTTTTCCTTGTTTGCCCCTGAGCACCGTTGCCAGATTGTCGTACTCAGAGCATAGTATTTACCGTTTTCCGACGCCTAACTATTGCCAAGAAACATCAGAATCTAACTCTTTTAACGATAACTATAAATTAACTATAAAGCTATAAAGCCTAGAAGACTGTTTAGGGGCAGAAAGTTGGGAAATATAATCGGCTGAGTACGACAATCTGGCATCGTTGCCCCTGAGTATTGTCCGTGCCTGTAAAAAGAGATAAAGAAATGAATGGATGGCGGCGGAATGCTTAGACCTGTCTTCTTCACGAGTAGCCGCGCTGTCCCGCCGTCTCCGCGTCACACAAATTTCTATCTTTACGGCTAAACTTTGGGTCGTGATTCTGCATTTTTTTCTTCACGGTGAGCGGAGGAGGCAGGCCACAGGGATATATTATGAAGGAAGAAAAAGGAAAATATTGGCGATCTTTTTTAATAACTCCTACGAAAGCCTTGTCAAGTATGTTAAAGAATATGGTTAATTGTAATGAGTGTTTTCTTAGGTTCACGGTACGGAGGAAGGGTCAGACTACCACCAGGGCCATTAAACTACCCCTTGAAATGTTAAGTAAAGAGAGAGAAAAATATTGGTGACTTTTTCCCGTAAGTGTTTAAGCCTTCAGTCCACCTCGTAAATAAAAAAAGAAAATTGTTGAGAGTCTGGTTTTCTCTCTTGCATAAAAAAATGTTTCGGGGATTTCTTTCATTTTGTATAGTATTTAAAATGTTATGTGCTCTATATTTTATTTCGTTATTTGTGGTACTAATCATGTTTTAAGCTTTGACTCGCGACTTCTCCCGATGAAAAAAAAATGCTGGTCTTTTCTTTATATTTACTCGCTGGTGCGGTTCCCTTTACCCAACCTCATAGTGTATTAATGACAGAAAAAATAAAATATACGGAGGTGCGTTTCTGGGAGTGACTTTAAAATCAGATGAACGTGGGCCGGACAGTCTTAATGAGGGGACAGTGACGTCATAGGGTTGAAGGGACGATAACTAGGTTTGTGATTTGATTGTGATTGTTGGAGCGAGGCGAAGTTATTAATATGATTCGGGTAAACTGTGATACTAAAAACGTGGTAATTACTAGCTGATAATTGGCTATTTTCTGCCTATAAATGGAAGGAACTAATTGTGGTTATTTCTACATTTTCTGCCTATAAATGGAAGGAACTAATTGTGGTTATTTCTACCTTTTCTGCCTATATATAAATGGAAGGAAGTAATTGTGGTTATTTTTACCTTTTCTGCCTATAATTGGAAGGAACTAATTGTGTTTATTTCTACCTTTGTAAATGGGCGGCAAATACACGTGGTAAACAAAAGTAGATAAAAAGAGCAATAAACAGTGTTGTATGTGTGACAGGTAGACAGTTTCGTACATTGAGGTATATTTATCTACCATTACATTTATGGTGAATTAATTAGACAAACACAGGTAGGGGAAAGTATCTAAACACCCCCAACCTGCATTGTTTATCTTTTTATTTTAGTACCCTCCATGACCCCTTGTCTTAGGAGCACTGATTTATGTGGGGTCAGCAAGAGCTAACACCTTTATAATCTATATATAACCTCACACAACTAACGTAAGGATAGTAAGTTAATGACTGCCGTAAACTTCAAGGTACATTCACCGTTACGTGTGTGAGGTCAGTACGAGACTTAAGGACCCAATACACTTTAAGACTTCCATTTATCTTCGTATAAATACCGCAAAGTCTGGTCTTGCAATAAACTCCAAGACATTTATCTACTTTGCGATGAGAGGTCAATACAAGGAGCCAGCAAACTTCAGACTTGTATATATCTTCATAATGTAAATGCAAACGTTAATCCTTCGATAAACCTCGATACATTTTCACCTATATAAATGTCACGCTACTTGTCTTCACCTTAACATATCTTCCCGCAATACAAGAGTTAAGTATCAAATATAACTTAAGACCTACATTTATCTTCACAATATAAATGCAAAGGCTCGTTCTTCCATAAAAATCAAAACACTTAGTTACTTTTTTATAAATCTCAAAGCAATTTTCTTCACTTTTTTTCGCATGACAGCAGTGCAAGACTTAAGAACAATCAGTTAAGAGATCAAGTCACTTACATTCGCCTTTATAAATCTCAACGCAATTTTCTTCACTTTTTCGCATGACAGCAACACAAGACTTAAGAACCAAATAAACCTGAAAACCAAAATTTATCTTCCTAACCCAACTACAAAACCACATATCACTTCACCTCTACGCATGTGACCACAATACACATAAATCTTAAGCTTTTTATCTCTCTTCATAACGTAAATATAGAATCCTAAATCCTTTCATACACCTCAACGCTCGTATCTTCACCTCCTCATGTGGCCCCAGTGCACGACCCAATACAACTTAAAACCAATATATATTCCTCCATAACGTTAGTATAATAGTTAATTCCACCATAAAATAAAGATCAAGGCACTTCTCTTTACTTTCATAAAACGCAAAACACTTATATTCTTTTCTCGTGTGACCGCAATACGAGACTCAACGACCCCAACAAAACTCAAGACCAATATATATCCCTGCGTAACATAAATGCAATAGCTAATCCCTCCATAAAAGTCTAAACACATATTCACCTTTATAAACCTCAAAGCTTTTATCTTATTTTCTCACATAGCCGTAATACGAGACTGAACGACCCCAACAAAACCGAAGGCCAATATCTCACCATAACGTAAATACAATAGTTAATCCCTCAATAAAATACAAAACACATATCCACTTTTATAAACCTCAAAACACTTATCACCTTTCCTCATGTGACATAAATATAATTGTTACTTCCTCCATAAAATTCAAAACACATATTCACCTTTATAAACCTCAAAACACCTTTCTTCTTTTCTCATGTGACCCGCAATAGGAGACTCAACGACCCCAACAAAACTTAAGGCCAGTATCTCTCTCCATAACGTAAATACAATAGTTAATCCCGCCATAAAGCTCGCGGCACATCTGTTTACCCTTACGTATGTGCGGCCGTAAAACACAGCGAGAGACTTAGTGGCCAGCGATCCGAGAAGCCGCAACATAACTCCCGCCTCGACATAACTCCCTCCACGAAATAACTCCCGCCACGGCCATTAATAGGCAGCTAAGAGGCTTTGGAGGGACACAGAGCAGCATGACGGAGAAGGGAGAGAGAGAGAGAGAAGGTAAAAACCACGGGGAGAACAAAACCAGAAGAGGATATAGAAAGGGAAAGAAAAAGAATCAAGAAAATAATTAGATTGGATAAAAGATCAAAAAAGAAAATCAGAGACACAGAAAAAGACAAACAGATCGATAGAGAAGATAGATATATAGATAGGTAAAGAGATAGGAATGTAGGTCAATAGATATAGATAGAAAGACACGTCGATAGATAGTGAAGAGAGACTGCAAGGTCAGAATCAGCATAACGATTCTCTCTCTCTCTCTCTCTCTCTCTCTCTCTCTCTCTCTCTCTCTCTCTCTCTCTCTCTCTCTCTCTCTCTCTCTCTCTCTCTCTCTCTCTCTCTCTCTCTCTCTCTCTCATTGCCTGGGCCTCGAGACATGAGCTCATTAAATCGAGGCAGCAAAGAGTTAACGCACTAGATCCCTTTAAACCGATTTGTATTGAACGTGACCGGAGAGAGGAGAAGGAGGAGGAGGAGGGGGAGGAGGAGGAGGAGGAGGAGGAGGAGGAAAGAGCGGGTCAAAAGGTGGATTCGAAATTGGAGGAGAAAGGTAAAGGGTGATTGGGAAATGCAGGCGTATGAGTAGAAGGGGAAAGGAGAGGAGGCGGATTTGGAATGAAAAGAGAGAAAGTAAGAAAAATGAGGATTAGGAATGGGAGAAGAAGAAAATGGAGAAGAAGAAGAAGAAGAGAAGAAGAAGAGGCAACAGGTGAATTGAAAAGAGGAAGAGGAAATGTGGAAAGGCTGGTGAGTGGAGGATAGAAATAAGGAACAGAAGGAAGTGAGAGAAAGGAAAGAAGTACATTGGGCGGAGGAGGAAGAGGAAAAAGGTGGTGAGTGTAGGATAGAAATAGGGAAAAACAAGGAAGGGGGAGAAAGGAAAGAAATAGATTGGGAGGAGGAGGAGGAAGAGGAAAAGGAGGAATGAAAAAGAGGTAACAAAATAAGAAAAAAAAACTTCTATCATAACAAAAAAAAACAGTGAAATATGAAAAAGACGAAAAAGAAAAGGAAATAGAGAAAAATAAATATATAAACAAAAAAATAATTATAAAAAATGACATAGAAGAAATGAAAATAGAAAAAAATTACAAAAAAAACTGCATCTTAAGAAAAAGGACAAACCATCATCATCACCACCACCACCACCACAACCCCCTACGTCTACCACCACCACCACCACCACCACCACCTCAAGGTCAGCCGCTCTCAGTCCACCAATAAGGAGGGCTTTACACGGGCTTAATGGACCAATGGGACGGATTTATTAGCCCTCCGCCACGCCCACCAATAGCAGCCGACCACGTCACACGCCTCATCGCCTACAGGGATACGAGCCTAAAGGAATCATTCACGTTAACGAAAATAAAGGAGACAGGTATTATTATAAAAACATACCTCTTTGGATTCTTTTTGTGAGCAGCGAGTAGCGGACTTTTTTTTATTATTGTTTATTTCTTTGTGTGCCCTTGAGCTGTCTCCTTTGTTGTAAAAAAAACCAACTCATCAAAACTCATATATCGTCACCTTCGTAAAGAAACCGCCTAAGTCATCATTTTCTTTTTTTTTTAGGAAATCAGAAAAGAACTGTCATCATCTCATTTGGCTAAAGATTTGGGCAGAAACGAAAAGGCAAATTCTAGAACACTCGAGCCTTGAATGACGAAGGCAACTATACAAAAATGTTTAAATGTTTAAAAAATTGATGTAGACAAAAACCTGGAAATCGCTGAAAAATGACTTAGGCGATTATTTTATGAGGATGACGATATGTTCTTTTTTATTTTACGGTTAATGAGGCAGGTATCATTTATCGTTTGAGCTATTTCGTCACTCGTTTAGAAAGAGTATTATGTCCGTGTCAGAATCTCTCTCTTTATAAGCTGTTCCCTTTACATCAGTTCCAGCGATAGCAGTATTCCAGTATGCTTTCTGTGCTCCACTTTCGCAGATTAATGGTTCAGTCACGTATAATCTTCTCTGTCAGTAATAGTGTAGCGCAAACTGGGCCCAGGAAATGTATTAGAAGATGAAGTGTGTAGAATTTAACGAAGGCGATAAACAGTTTGATAGCGGCCGTTGTTTTCTGAATAGGCAATAAGCGACTTTTTTAGCTTTTGTTTAGCTTGGAGTACGATTTTGAAGTCATAGGTGAAAGGAGGAATGATATGATGATAAAATAAAGAACAAATGCATGATGAAAATAAACCTGCATATATATTTATTGACAGAATTTTACAAAGTTTAATGTAAAAAACAATTGTCTTTTCCATTCCTAGGACGATCTAGAAATATATACTTTTATAATAGACGAAATGAAAACCGAATACATAAACTAAATGAACCGTTAAGCAAAATTAGACGTTGAGAAAAAATGCGAGTTTGATTTTTGTTATATATGAAGCAAATATGAACGTAGATAAAACATGAGGGTATCAGGACACGTCTGCACCCGAAATTGACCCCTCTTTCGGCCACCTCTTTTGATTCTTTTCATGAGCAGCGAGTAGCGGGCTTTTTTTTTATTATTGTTTCCTTTTTTTGTGCCCTTGAGCTGTCTCCTCTGTTGTAAAAAAAATACAAAATCAAGCTTACTAAATACAATCGACTTTTTTTCATAGTGGAGGAAACAGTTCAAGGCCAGTAAAAAAGGAAACAATAATGAAAAAAAAAACATGGCCAGATGCAGGGTGAGGTCAAACTCGAAGATAATTTAAGGAACCGCCTCGGAAATTCTGACGTGATAAAACTCGTGATTGAATTCTGCTTCAGTTTTCCGAAGAGGAGATTGATGGCGCGCTTAATGACCTGATAAATTGGTAGATAGGAGGAGAGTTAATCACCTGCAGAGTTTAGCCAGGCCGTAAATAAAACCGTAATTAATGTGATGCGAATATGTAATCACGCCGCGAAGAAGAGCGATAAAAATAAAGCGAAAAATAATATTGTTGGAGTGTTGATTAAAATGACTTGGAATAATTAACGTTATTGTTGCCTTGACTCGTATTTTTATCAGATGTTTTCAGTGTTTCTTTTAGTATTGTGACGATGATTGCTTGGACGTGTTCGTGCAGTAATCAAGTGAAATAATGTTTTGAAGCGTCTGATCAACAATAGACGATAAAATTAATGTCACGGGCATCTTTTATTTGTTTCATATTTTTCATTGATCTAATACTATTATTATTGTTGTTGTTGTTGTTGTTGTTGTTATTACTGCTACTACTACTCTTACTACTTCTACTATTACTATTACTATTACTACTACTACTACTACTACTACTACTACTACTACTATTACTACCACTCCAGTTTTTGTATTGTTATTAGTATTATCTCTTCCTCCTCCTCATCCTCATCCTCATTCTCCTCCTCCTCCTCCTCATCCTCATCCTCATTCTCCTCCTCCTCCTCCTCATTCTCATCCTTTTCCTTCCCCTCCTCCTCCCACTACTACTACTACCACCACCACCTCCACTACTGCTACTACTACTACTACTACTACTGCCACTGTCATCATCATCATCATTATTCAGGCGATCTTCATGCACAAAAATAACACCAGGAGCTCGCCGCCTCGCCGGGAAATGTTTCAGGGCGAAGAAAGGGCGTGCGTGGAGGGAGAATTTAATTGGCTAAAAGTGTGGCAAAGAAAATACTGCGTCCCGGCCCATCTTTTTGTCCTCAGCAGATTGGCGGAGTCGTTAGGAGGAGGAGGAGGAGCAGGAGGAAGACAAGATGATGAAGATGAATATGCTTGGGGAAGATATATGTTGTGGAAGCGAAGGAAGGTTTTTTTTTTTTTTTTTTTAAGATGCTGATGAAGTATCGGCATTTTTTTACTTTTTTCCGGACAGTTAACTAAAGCAGCGATGGAAGAAGATAAAAAGTAAGGTAGAGTTTATATAGTAAAAAATATACATGTGAGATAAGGCAAAATATGAATACACTACAGAAACTTGAGTAAAACAGCATAAAATAAACCCCTATTCTGATCCATAATATATAGTCAATCACAACCTTTGAGAAACTAAATATTGCTTTTAAGACCCTTCACATTTTCTTAACATTACATTCTACACCATTTTCTTTCCCTCATCTTTTTTCATTATATTCTGCACATCTTTGCCTCTAATACCTTTAACATTTTCTTCCACCTTTCCTTCACCAGTTTCTCTAACCACTATCTTTATCTTTGCTTCTAATACTTATATCACTTTCCTAACACTTTCCTATGCGCTTTTTTTTCATCTTTACTGCCTTGAAATAATTCCTAAACATTTTCATAACATTTTCTTCCATCCCTGCTTCAAATGCCCTTAACATTTCTTCACATTTCCTCCTACATCATTTTCTTTTATAGCTTTCCTGACGTATACAATTCCTATCATTCCCGTCATCCTTCCGGCCCGTTGCTCCCAGTATGTTCGCATTCTCCACGATAGTTGTGTCGCCAATGGCCAATCAGAGAGCAGGTGGCCAGGTGAAGCAGCCAATCAGGAGGTAATGAAGCGTGTGACCCAAATCCCATTCCTCGCGTCTCGCTATGAAGGTGTTTTTCTTATGATCCGATTATTTCCTGGTCTACGTTTATATGTGATTTCCTTGGCGTTTGTTTTTGTTTCCTTTTTACATTAGAGGAAGCGGCCGAGAGGGAAAACATAGCAAACAAGGAGGAAAAATAGGTTGTGGCGAGCAGCGTTGCCACAGTGCCTTACTCAGCCTCTTCTTTATACCGACTTCGGATCCAAAAACTGTCTCCTTCACCCAAATAACGAGACTCATTTATAGTTATCATTACAATCGTTAATTCCTGATGTCTTTTGGGGATCGTCAAGTGTCAAAAATTAGTAAACACGATGCTCTAAGTACAACAATCTGGCAACGGTGGTGGCGAGTGGCATTGGTTGTGGTTAGCTTAAAATTTATGGTTCAGTTTAATTTATTTTTTTATTCGTGGAACAGGAAGAGAGATAGTGACAAATGGAGTCTAGAAATGTGTCGTCCAGTTTACATTTTCTTTTGGTCCTTGGAGATTTTGGAAGGCAGACAGAGATAAATGGAGTGCTAAAATGAATATGATCCAGTTTTTATTTCGTTTTCATATTCATGGAAATTCAGCAACGGGGAAAGTGATAAATGGAGTTTTCATCTTTGTGGAGTCCAGTTTCCATATTGTTTTTTTTTTTTTGTATGCTCTGGAGTTTGGGAAGGCAGACGGTGATTAATGGAATCTCAAAATGAATATGGTGCAGTTTATACTTCCGGTTTTTTAATCATTTAGGAAGGCAGAGGATGATAAATGGATTGGCTCAAGAAAACGCTAGACTGACAAAAAACGATACTTTATTTTGTCTTAAGTAATTCATGAGTCACCCAAACAAAATATTAAATCCACTTTGTTATTTAATTTTATCTAAGCAAATCAATAAAAGGCAGCATATGAGAAATTGAATGTCCATTAAAAATAAGTAATTATAAAACTAGGCAGTATATTTCAAATCCAACGGTGTGTTACGAAAATAGTCACTGAAAAGGTTTGGTACAAAATACGCGAAACGCTCAACTTCAAGACCATTTCGGAGCTGAAAAACTTAACATTGAAATGAACGCGTGAGACGTGAAAGGCGGAATCATCAGGTGAGAATAATTAGACGAAAGGTAAAAAACGAGACTACTCAGGTGAAAACGAGGAGAGAAAAAAAATCCTAAAAAAGTTGAAAAAAGAATAATTGAGGAAACATGAGCAAGAGAGAAAAAGGACGAGTAGTAAAATTATAGACGAGAAAAAAAATCGATTAAAAGAAAGAGAAAAAGGGGAGGTAAAGGAGAAGGTTTGAGAATGTTAAGTTAGTATTTCTTTTTTTATCCTTTCCTTGTGCAATTGTTAAGTAGGCGTGAGATATAGAAAAATACGAAAACTGATGAGAGGAAAAAATAAAAATAAAAATAAATGAGTCAACATGATAACTTTTCTCTCTTTCTCTCTCTTTTTCAGTCCACTTTCAGACGCTCATAAAGATTTGAAACGAAAAGAAAACCATGAAAATTTTTAAAAAGGCACAAAATATAAAAATGAAAAGGTAAAAAAAAAACTAGGAATTCTTTAGTCATCCGTGAAATGGTTCCGGAGTGGTTCCATTAGAGGGTCTCGGTTCCAGGCAGGTGTGTGGACCCTAATGACAGGTGTGTAAGTGGTTGTGGTGGTGGGTGATGATGATGATGGTGATGATGATGATGGTGGTGGTGGTGATGGTCCGTACTTGTTTTCTTTAGACATTTTTCTTTCTGTATATTTATTGGTTTTCTTTCGCTATTTTGTTTTTCTTGTCTCTCCTCTTTCTCCTCTTGTTGGTCCTCCTCGTCTTCCTCTTCTTGTTTTTATTCCTAATTTCTCTTCTTTCTTGTGTCTACTCGCCTAATTTCTTTCTTTTCTTAATCAATTCTTCTTATTTCGTTGCTCTTGTCTCATTAGTGGTGGAGTTTAAGACGTGGAAAGGTGGTGAAATAGAAGGAAATGACCTACTACTACTACTACTACTACTACTACTACTACTACTACTACTACTACTACTACTATGACCGCTACTCTCCTTTCAAGCAACACACATCTCGCGTAACAACAACACACCCGCCGCTTATTAGAGAGAAAAGAATCATATTTTATCGGCTCCTCTCAGTCGTAATCCATATATCTTAGCTTGCCCCTCGCTGCCCCTTCATCCATCTTTCTTCCTCCTCCTCCTCCTCCTCCTCCGTCTCCTCCTCCTCAGATTTTATTTTTTATTTTTCCTTCTCACCTTCAATCCCCCGTCTACCTCCTCCTCCTCCTCCTCCTCCTCCTCCTCCTCCTCTTCGTTTTCCCTCTCTGCCTCCTTCTCCTCTTCCTTCTCGCCTTTTCTCTTGCGCTTCTCGTTTTGTTCCTGTTTTTTTCTGACATTTGTTGCTTCTGTTCCTCTTCTTCTTCTTCTTCGTCTTCTTTTCCTTCTTCTTCTTCTTTTCTTCGTCTTTTTTTTTTTTCGTCTTCTTTTCTTTTTTTCTTCCTTTTTCTTCCTCCTTCACTTCCTCCTCCTCATCATCATCATCATCATCATCATCATCATTTAGCACTAAGACAAGGCCCTCACCGCCCTTACTCCTCTTACTCACCCTTGCCTCCTCTTTCCTCCTCCTGTTCCTCTTACTCCTCTTGTTTTCCTCCTCCTCCTCTTCTCCATCGTAATGTTCCTGATATCACCTCCTTTATTACTCTGTGTTTCCCTTGCCTTTTTTCCCTACCATTTCCTCCTCTTGTTTCTCCTCCTCCTCTTCCTCCTCTTTTTCCTCTTCTTTGTTTTGTTCCGATGTTTTCTCCTCCTCTTAGTCTTGTCTCTACGTACCTAATCTCTCTTTCTCCTATTATTCAGCTTTTCCTCTTGTTCCTCTTACTTCTCTTGTGTTTCCTCTTCCTCTTTATAATTTATCCTCTACCTTATCCGCGTGTTCCTTCTCCTATTGTTCCTCCTCCTCTTTTTTTCATATTCTCCCTTCTCATCATCTTCCTATTGTTTCCTCGCTTCTTATCCCCTTCCTTTGTTGCCCTCACCGAACCTCGAGTCTTGACCCTTCTTCTTTTTCCTCCTTCCTTCCTCCTCATGCTTCTATTCTCCCTTCTCTATCTTGTTTTTTTTGTGTGTGTTTCTTCTTTCTCCTCTGCCTCCTCCTTCCCTGTCCTTATTTCCTTTATTCTCTTGTTTTTTTTCCTTTTCCTTCTTTCCTTTCTTCCTTCACCAACGTCTCCTTTTTCCTCTTAGTTTTCCTGTCTTTCTTCCTCTCCTTCTTTCTCTCCCATTTTTTATTTATCGTTTCTCCTTTCCCTTTCTTCCTTTTCCGTATCTTACCCCCCTCAACATCTCCCTCTTCTCTCCATTTCTTTCCCTTCGTCCTTTCCTCTTTCCCTCCTTCCTCCTCTTCTTCCCTCCCTGACCTCCCTCAATCTCTCCTTCCTTACCCATCCATAATTCCCTTAACCCGCATCCCCCTACCTTACCCTCCCCATACAGTATTAACCTTTCCCTCCCTATTTCCTCCCTTTACCTCCCTTCCCTCTCCCGTTTCCTCCTCATCCCTCCTTCCTTCCTCTCCTTGACCTACCCCAGCCTCCTCTTCCTTGCCATTTTCCTTCTAACCTTACCTCCTCTTAGGGCATTTACCTTTTTTTCCTCCTTGCCTTCCTCCTCTCTCCTCTTCTCCTCTTTCCTCCTCTTCCCTTCTTCCTTCCTTCCTTTCTCTTACCTGTCTCACCCCTCCTCCTCCTTACCGTTTCCTCTCAATCTTTATCTTTTCTTATAGTATTTACCTTTCCTTCCTTCTTACCTTCCTCCAGTTTCCTCATATCTCCCCTCCTTCATTCTTCCTTCTTTTCCTCCCTTCCGTTACCTTCCTCACCCTCCCTCTCCTTACCTTTTGCTCCTAACCTTACCTCCTCTATTGGCATTTACCTTCCTATCTTCCTCCTCTCCCCAGTTACTTCTCTCCCTCCTTTCTCCTTTCCCTCCCTTCCGTTACCTTCGTCAACCTCCCCCCTTACCCTTTCCCCTAGACTTAACCAAATCTCTGAGCATTTACCTTTCTTTCCTTCCTACCTTCCTTCTGTCTCAAATTACCTCACCCACTCCTTTCTTTTTTCCTTCTTTTCCTCCCTTCCCTGATACATCCCAACTTTCCCTTTCCCCATAACCTTACTTTATCTTATAGCATTGACCTTTCCTTCCTTACTACCTTCCTGCAGTCTCCTCTTATCTCTCCCTTCATTCTTTTCCTCCCTTCCGTTACCTTCCTCAACCTACCCCTCCTTACCCTTTCCCCCTAACCTAACAAAATCCCTGAGCATTCACCTTTTCTTCCTACCTTCCTTTCTTCTTTTCCTCTCTTCGCTTACCTATCTCAAGCTCTTCCTTACCCTACTAACCTTACCTAATCTTTGAGCACTTATCTTTCTCCCATTATCTTTCTTCTGTCTCCTTTTACCTCTCTCCTTTTTTCCCTCCCTTCCCTGACCTTCCTCAATCCTCCCCCTTCTTACCTATCAATTATTCCACTACCTCTTCCTCCCTCCCTCCAGGATTTACCTAACCTTTCCTCTCTCTCTCCTACCTTTCCTTATCTTCCTCCTCCCTCCCTCCTTTATCTCTTCCCTCCATCTATTCCACTTCCACGGTCACTCTTCCCTTCCACCATCATCCCTTCTCTCTCTCTCTCTCTCTCTCTCTCTCTCTCTCTCTCTCTCTCTCTCTCTCTCTCTCTCTCTCTCTCTCTCTCTCTCTCTCTCTCTCTCTCTCTCTCTCTCTCTCTCTCTCTCTCTCTCTCTCTCTCTCTTTCCTCCTCTCTCTTCTCTCCTCCTCCTTCTCTCCTCCTCCTCCTCCTCCTCCTCCTCTCCTCCTCCTCCTCTTCCTCCTTCTCCTCCTCCTCCTCCTCCTCCTCCTCCTCCTCCTCCTCCTCCTCCTCCTCTTCCTCCTCCTCCTCCACCCTTCCTCCTGACACAACCTCTCTCAATTCCACCGCTCCTCCTCCACCTCCTCCTTCTCCTTCTCCTACATCTCCTCCTCCTCCTCCTCCTCCTCCCTGACCTGCCCTTCCTGCCATCAGCTGTTCCTTCGTCGACTTCCGATCACCATTTTTTTTTCTTTTCCTTTTTATTTTTGTTTGTGTGCGTTTTTTTTTAGGAGAGTGAAGGGACGTGTTCTATTCTGGGCCTCAAATTTATGGGTCTCGTTCGTGTTCGTCTCTGT
The DNA here is from genome assembly GCF_024679095.1 of Eriocheir sinensis. Taxonomy (NCBI): domain Eukaryota; kingdom Metazoa; phylum Arthropoda; class Malacostraca; order Decapoda; family Varunidae; genus Eriocheir; species Eriocheir sinensis. The sequence goes on from NC_066533.1 coordinate 8,793,927, forward strand.
TTGTTATGGCGGCGGTTTTCTGTCCTTTATTTCTGTTCTTTTTTTCTCCGTTTTATTTCTAGTTCTGTGTGTGTGTGTGTGTGTGTGTGTGTGTGTGTGTGTGTGTGTGATTTACGGACTGTCACACGCTGCAATTGGTTGTTTTTACGATGCTTGTCAGTTTTTTTGTTTTTGTTTTTGTATTGTTTCGTTTCCAGTTTTTTTTTTCTTATGTTTTCATGTTTTTTTTCAGTGTAAGCAAAAATTTTGTCTGTAACCTTTTTCTATGTATCTTAACTATTTTTTTATCTGTTGCAGTTTATTTTTTGTTCTGAAGATGTGTTTTCCTTTAAATTTCATATTTCCTTGACCAATATGTTAATTTTTTGGATATATTTTACTGTTTATAATCTGCCTGTATGTTCATAACCACTCCTTTCTTTTCCAGGTACGTGGCTCTTCCTCGTCACGGTGGCGTTGTGAGTACAGTTGTTCACTCTTCCTTTACTCTACAAACACAAAGACAGCCAAATATTTTCTTACAAAAACGCTCACTCACAGACGTGCAACAGAATGAAATACTCCCTACCCATATCGTTGACTTTTTCGTTTGCATCTTAATTGAAATCCATAAATAATTAGGTTGTAAAAATTCCGTTATTCACACTTTCAATAGATTTATATATTTTGTACTAAGGAAAGCAAACCGCCCTTGACTCACAGCAGAAAGTAAGCAAGTTTATCACAAGAACAAGGGTACGATGGATCAGTTATGCTAGGAACTTGATTCAAAACGATATCCTATACTAGAAATAAAAAAATGTACAATGGATCAGTTAGTCTAGGAACTTGATACAAAACGATATCCTATACTAGAAATAAAAAAATGTACAATGGATCAGTAATACTAGGAACTTGATACAAAACGATATCCTATACTAGAAATAAAAAAATGTACAATGGATCAGTTATGCTAGGAACTTGATACAAAACGATATCCTATACTAAAAATATAAAAAAATGTATAATGGATAAAGCGATTTCTTGACAGATTTCACACAAGTAGCATTAGACCAAAGACCAAAGAGAAATATAACTGATCAACGTTGCGAGCTTTATACAAACTCTCTCTCCCTTCTATCGTTTTATTTTTCTACCTGTCCTTCCCTTTCTGTCCTGCCCCCCCTATCCGTTTCTCCATTCCCTAATCTACCCTCTGTCTTCTTCCGCTTCTATCCTCTTTCTCTCCCTCTCATTCCTTCTACCCTCTCCCTTTCTCTCCACTCCCTTCCTCCTTCTCCTTCCATCTCTCCCTTCTTTCCCTAAACCTCACCTGATGTCCATACTTCCCCATGCCTCTCGTATAGTAATGAAAATATGTATGATGAATAAAGCTTTTCTAAGACAGACTTCACAAAAATAACATCAGACCAAGCGCAAAAAGCAATCGGAACTGATCAGCATTACGAACATATTACAAACTTCAAACTCATCGAAAATTAAACATGTATCATGGATCAGATCATAATTTCACGGCGGATTTCACACACAGCGGGAGACAACAACAGAAGCGCCGATCAGAGAGTGGCCAGACAAACCGACGCCGAGAGTGTCAGGCGTAACAACAGCGTGAGGCAGAAACGTGAGATCAATTTCCGAACCTTTTGTGAAGTGTCTTGATGGCGTCCCTGGAGAGGAGGAGGAGGAGGAGGAGAAAGAGGAGAGAAAAGAGACAATAATAGAAGAAATACAGACGCAGATAGAAACAAAAGAATGAAAGATATTTAAATGATGAAGAAGAGAGTAGAAAAGAAGGAGGAGGAGGAGGAGGAGAGAAAAGGGACAATAATATAAGAAATACAGATACAAATAGAAACTAAAGAATGAAAGAAATTTGAATGATGAAGAAGAGAGTAGAAAAGGAGGAGGAGTAGGGCTGATAAAAAGGGAGATAATAATAAAATATGATACACATGTAGACAGAAACAAAAGAAATAAATGAATATGAATAATGAAAAGTGAAAATAGAGGAGGGGGAAGTAAAAGGAAAAGGAGAAGAAGAAAAAGTAGAATAATAAGAACAAGAACAAGAAGAAAAAGAAAAAAGAAGGAAGAAGAAAAGGAGGGAGAATAACAGAAGAAGAATATACATGCAGATAGAAACAAAAGAAGGAAAAAAAATGAATAATGTAGAAGAAACAGTGAAAAAAGAGGAGGAGGAGGAGGAGGAGGAGGAGGAAGAGCAAGAAGAAGGAAGACAAGACCTCATTCCTATTGACTTGTCTCTCTTGTTTCACTTCCTTTTTTTTTTTTATTTGTTTGACTCCATCTCGACGCCCTTCCCTCACGTCCCTCTCCTCCCTCCCATCCATCACTCCACCTTCCCTCCCTCCCATCCTCTTCCCCCGTCCCTTCCTCTTGTTCCATTCTGCCCTTCCCCTCCCCTAGTCCTTCCTCTCCTTTTTTTCCTTCCCTCCCCACCTCCTTCATTTCTTCCCCTTTCTTCTCTCTCACTCTGGCTTCCCTTCCCTAGTTCTTTCCTCTCTTCCTCTTTTCCCCTTCCCTCTCCTCTTTCATTTCTTTTCCTTCCTTTTCTCTCACACTGGCTGCCTTTTCCTTTTCCATTCCCTCTTCTCATTCCGTCCCTCTCTCTTTCTCCCTTCTATCGTTTTCTTTCTCTACCTATCCTTCCCTTTCTCTCCTGACCTTCCTATCCGTTTCTCCATTCCCTAATCTACCCTCTATCTGTCTTTTTTCCTCTTTTTTTCCTCTTTCCCTCTCTTTCATTCCTTCTACCCTCTCCATTCTCTCCACTTCCTCCCTCTCCTCCTCCTTCCATCTCTCCCTTCTTTCCCTAAACCTCACCTGATGTCCATACTTCCCCGTACCTCCCTCCCTCCTCTTCCTACCTCTCTACCTCTACCTTTTCTTCCTTCCCTCCCTCCCTCTCTCTCTCTTTCCCTCCCCCTCCTCTATCCATCATATTTGGCCCTCCGTCTCGTTACCAAGTCAAGGCACGTACATGTCCCCTCCTTGGTGGTCACACACACACACACACACACACACACACACACACACACACACACACACACAGCAACGAGGATGAAACATAATCAAGAGTAAGAAATGAGAGAGAGAGAGAGAGAGAGATTATAGCAAAAAGGGATAATGTGTTAATGGATGAAGAACAAAGAGAAGAGAAACGACGTAGAATAAAAAAAAGAGAAAATGAGATAAGGAATAAGAGAGAGAGAGAGAGAGAGAGAGAGAGAGAGAGAGAGAGAGAGGTAAAGTGTGATTAGAGTAAAAATGAGGTAATGAGATAAAGAATGAAGAATAAAAAGAAGAAAGGGAAAGGACGTAGAATAAAAACGAGGAAATGAGATAAAGTAGGAAGAAGAGAGAGAGAGAGAGATGCAACTAAGCCCCAACGTAATTCCTGAGGCGAGAAGATTAAGGCGGAAAACTGTTTAAGGAAAATATGCGCCAAGCTGCGAGTTTGGAATTAAGTTGGATGGCGGAGCAGCCGCGAAGGGAGGCACGGGGAAAAATTACCAAGTTACTAGATTTTGTAAAACTTTATTGATAAACCAGTAATAAAGCCATAATGATGATGGTAATAATAATAATAATAATAATAATAATAATAATAATAATAATAATAATAATAATAATAATAATAATAATAACAACAAGAAGAAGGAGAAGGAAAAGAAGAAGAAGAAGAAGGAAAAGAAGAAGAAGGAAATAGAAAAAAAAAGAATGATGGATAAGAGAAAGAAGGTTTGTGCTAAGAACGATAATGACCATAAATGAAGTAAATGAAGATGAGGAGGAGGAGGCAGCCGAAGAAAATTAAGAAGAAAAGAAAAATGATTATAAAGAAGATGAAGAAGAAAGATTATAAGATGTGATAATGAGGGATAAAGATGATGAACACAATACGTTAAAAAAAGATAATAGAAAAGACGGATTATGAGTTAATACAAAAAGTCTATAAAAAATAATAATAATGAAAATAATAATAATAATGATAATAATAATAATAATAATAATAATAATAATAATAATAATAATAATAACAATAACTCCCTCTCATGGCTTACCTGGGCGTGCTGGAGCGTGACAGGTAACTAATTGGCGTTGTCTAGGCGGGACAGGAAACGCATGAGGCAGAGGACCAAGGGATGACGCTGACGAGGGGACAAAACATTGGCTTAAGGGAAACGATTAAACACCCTCTGACAGGAATTACTTGTTTGCATCGCGGAATACTCAACAGAATTCGGTTGCACGTAAGATAAGAATATAATATGTAATGATGAGAAATAATAATATATCTGAGTAAGAGGATTTTGATATCTACGTAGAAAGTCTAAGAACCTGTCATCAGAGGGAGTAAGTACGTTTAAATTCCCTATATATGAAAGTGTGTTTTAGAAATTTATTGTACTTAAGATACAACTCCCACTCAAAAAAGATCCTGAAAAAAACGTCATTAGCTTTAGGATATTAACACTTAAAGTCTGTCATTAATTATTTATTTACAGACTTAACACCAATTTATGTGAACAAAAAAAGGGTTATATATCGACACGTGATATCAAGTAATGAGATGTAGCGAGGTAATAGTTCTGAAATATTTAAGTATACGTTGCAGGAAGTCAAATTAACTAACATTACTTAAAGATTCATCACCAATTTCTGCATATATAAAAAAGGTGTATAAAGATTAATGATGCATATGATATCAGGTAATGAAATATAGCATAGTAATAAATCATTTAGAAATACTTAAGTACCCATTGTAGAACCTCTTATAAGTTCCTCAATATATATCGATTTACTACCAAATTTTCAATTAAAGAGTTGTAAGCAAATCTATATCACAAAAACACGAAGGTAACAAAAAACTACTATATGTGCTTAGTAAAACAGCCCAACAAATACTCATAATTTAGATATTTACCAGTCTGAATCTAAAGGGTTTGATCCCCTCGACGTGGAAGCCAATAATTCGTCTGGAGTAACATTAATAAACGACAAGGATTTATTTGCCGTGAATATTCATGGACGAAGGGCACGAGGAGGAGGAGGAGGAGGAGGAGGAGGAGGAGGAGGAGGAGGAGAAGGAAAGCATTGTGTACCTCGACTCAAAACTTATTAACATCAGATACATGTAAATCGTTTCTTATTCACTCTTCTAAACATAATTCCTAACTTTAAAATCACATACGTCTAAATATCCTATCTTTTTTTCCATTTCCAAGCATCATTTTTTCACTTTCCCGTCATTATCATCATGTTTCTTCGTATATATAATCGTGCCTAGTGATCTGAGTTTTTTGCTAACGGACGGAAGAAAGGGAAGAGAAGGTGATGGAGTGGAATGGGACGCAGTGGGCAGCATGGTGTGGGAGGGAATGGGAAAGCCGGATTTGAATGGGCGCGTGAGAGTAGTGTAATGGGTTTGGGCTCGGTTGTGGAGGCGGGGCGACACGAGGCGGTACGCGGGGATTATGGGGGGACATAGGGCGGGGGAGTAATGTTACCTGGATGTTTTATTTACCTGAGTATACTGGTGGCGGTGGCGGTGGTGGTGAGCTCCAGAAAAGATGCTCAGAATAATTCATCACCAACGTGTTTAAATATGTCTGGGGTTTGTTTAGGGCTGGTGACTAAAAAAATATTGTTGATGCGTAGTGTGGTGGGGGTGGTGGTGGTTGTGTTGTTGGTGATGGTTCTGGTGGAGGGGGTCGTGTTGGTGTGGTGGTGGTGGTGGTGGTGGTTGTGGTGGAGGGGGTCGTGTTCGTGTGGTCGTGGTGGCGGTGGTGGTGGTGGAGGGGTCGTGTTGGTGGTTGTGGTGTTGTTGGTGATGGTAGTGGTGGAGGGGGTCGTGTTTGTGTGGTGGTGGTGGTGGTTGTGGTGGTGTTGGTGATGGTTGTGGTGGAGGAGGTCGTGGTGGTGGTTGTGGTGTTGTTGGTGATGATTCTGGTGGAGGGGGTCGTGTTTGTGATGGCAGTGGTGGTGGTTGTGGTGTTGTTGGTGATGGTAGTGGTGGAGGGGGTCGTGTTTGTGATGGCAGTGGTGGTGGTTGTGGTGTTGTTGGTGATGGTTCTGGTGGAGGGGGTCGTGTTGGTGTGGTGGTGGTGGTGGTGGTTGTGGTGTTGTTGGTGATGGGTGTGGTAGAGGGGGGTCGTGTTGGTGATGGTGGTGGTGGTGGTTGGTGATGGGTGTGGTAGAGGGGGGTCGTGTTGGTGTGGTGGTGGTGGTGGTGGTTGTGGTGTTGTTGGTGATGGTTCTGGTGGAGGGGGTCGTGTTGGTGATAGTGGTGGTGGTGATTGGTGATGGGTGTGGTAGAGAGGGGTCGTGTTGGTGATAGTGGTGGTGGTGGTTGGTGATGGGTGTGGTAGAGAGGGGTCGTGTTGGTAATAGTGGTGGTGGTGGTGGTGGTGGTCGGATCTAGAGATAGTTAAGTATATTTCACCACCAAAGTATTTAAATAATCAAGTTTCATGTTTTTTAGTGTTGCTGTCTGAAAAAAAGTTGGTAATGTTGTTGTGGCGGTGAAATCCAGACATGAGTTTTACAATTCGTCACCAACGTGCCCTCGAATATCTAAAGCGATTCTTAATTTAAACATTATGACTCCCACGCACACACATTTGCCGAGGCTTTCGTAATTTTGGGCATTTCCACTCACGTTTTCTCTCTCTCTCTCTCTCTCTCTCTCTCTCTCTCTCTCTCTCTCTCTCTCTCTCTCTCTCTCTCTCTCTCTCTCTCTCTCTCTCTCTCTCTCTCTCTCTCTCTCTCTCTCTCTCTCTCTCTCTCTTCCTGCCTTTCCCTGCTCCCAGTTCCTCAATCCCTTACTCTCTTCCTCCTTTATTTTCTTTCAACTCACATTCACTCCATCGTTGCCAGATTATCGTACTCAGAGCATAGTATTTACCGGTTTCTGACGCCTAACTATTGCCAAGAAACATCAGGAATTAACTATTTTAACGATAAATATAAATGAATCTAGTTATTGGGGCCCAGGAGACAGTTTTTGAGTCGGAAGTTGGTAAATATAAGAGGCTGAGTACGACAATCTGGCAACGTTGATTCACTCTCTCCCAGCTTCCCTCACGCTTTGAATCCTCCCTCCTTCCCTCCCCATCCTCCCCCGCCACGCCACCCGCCACCCTCCCGGCAGCCTTAGTCTATGCCCACTCACGCACGGCAGCAGACTCACCGACGCCGACCTCACCCTTTATCCACCCTTCTCCTCGTGTTTGTTATTTTAGTCCTCAGAACGGTGACTTGAACCTTTATTACGTCTTCTTTCACTACCACTACTCTCGTCCTCTGCCCTTCACATGTTTCCTCTATTTCCTCTATTCCTTTTTTCCCACCTCTTTTCTCATTCTCGTCTCTCCTTTTAAGTGTTCATCTCTTCTCCTTTCCCTATCTTTCATTAATCATTTTTATATTCTTATTTCTTTCAACCCTGCTTTCAACTTTTTCCCCATTCTCTTTTCCTCTTTCACTTCCTGCTTTTTTTTTCTTTTCTATCTTGAACTTTACTACAACTACTACTACTACTACTACTACTACTACTACTACTACTACTACTACTACTACTACTACTACTACTACAACTTCAACTTCTACCTGCTCATCATTTCTGTAGACATCGAGTGGAGTGGAAAATCGTCCTCAACATGCTTCGACAGACTACTTCATTATGAGAGAGAGAGAGAGAGAGAGAGAGAGAGAGAGAGAGAGAGTAAGTACACAGGTTTTCCCATAATAACCTTCCATTAGTGGTCACATACAGGAAGGAGTAACGTCTTAATTAGGTCATTACAATGTTATCCTCCCTTTCTACCTCTCCCTTTCTCCCCCTTTCTCCCTCCCTCTTTCCCTCCATCTCTACCTCTCTCCCTCTCCTAACCTCGCCTCTAACCACTCATATATTATCTTTATCAGTTTCTCTTCCCTCCATTTCCCCTCCCTCCTCCTCCTCCTCCTCCTCTTCCTCCTCCTCCTCCTCCTTACGTCATCTCCCGCCTCCCAATGGACTATTAAATCTCATTCTCCAAAACCGTTCCTCAGACGATTGAA
>NC_066533.1:8807011-8847011 GCF_024679095.1 Eriocheir sinensis
CTCTTTCTTTTTTTCCTCCCTTTCTTTTCTTCCCTTCCTTCTTTTATTCATCTTTTCTCTTCCTCCTCTTTACTCCTTTTCCTTTTTTCTTCTCTTTCTTTTTTTTCTCCCTTCCTCTCATCTGTTCACCTTTTCTCTCACTTTTCTTTTATATACTGATTCCATATTTTTATTTTCCTCTTTTTTTTTCTCCCTGTCTTCTCTATCATCGTTTCTTCCTTCGCCCTTCCTTTTCCCCTCTTTTCTGTCCACTTCCCTTTCCTTTTTTTTCGCTTTTCTCTTATCTCTCATTTATCTATTCTATTTCTTGTATCTTTTCTTCTTATTTTTACCTCCCTCCCTCTCCTCCCTTTCTCCCCTTTTCCTCTTTATCCCTCTCTCCTTTTTCCCCTCTTCCTTTATTTATCTACTTATTCCATCTTCTCACTTTATCAATCTCCTCTCACTCCTCTTCTCTCTGTTCCCTCCTTCCTCTCCCCTCTCCCTCATATTTATCTCCCCTCTCCCTCTTCATATGTACGATTAACCTCTCCCCTTATCCCTTCTCCCTCATTCCTCAACTTATTCTACCTCCACACCTAGTTTTTTACCTCCCCTCTCCCTCTCCCTGTTCCCTCACTCCCCTCTCCTCCTCTTTCTCCCCTCTCCCCTTAATTCCCCGGACAGAAGGGGCCGGCGGACACAGGAAATTATGCTCCCCTCCTCTCTCCCTCTCCTCCCCTCCCTTTCCTCCCTTCTCCCTTCTCTCCTTTAAACCCTCAAATGCTACTTCATGATACTATTGTCTCCTTCCTCTTCTTTTTTTTTTTCATTTGTTTTCCATTTCTCTCTCCCCTCTTTTTCCCCTCCCTCTTTCCCTCCCTCTCTCCCTCTCTCTTTCCCCTCACTTATGAATCTTAAAGTGCACTATCTCATGGTGGTTCTCCTCCTCCTTTCCTCTCCTCTCTCCCCTCTTTCCTCCCTCTTCTTCTCCCCTCTTTTTTCCCTCCCCTCTTCTCCCCTCTCCCTTAAGCCTTCAAATGTACCTCCACGATGCCCTGTCTCTTATTTTCTCTCCCTCCTTCACTTTTTTGTATCAGTTTTCCATTTCCCTCCTCCAGTTTTTCCTCCCTCCCACTCTCTCTCCTCTCTCTCTCTCCCCTCCTCTTCCCTCTCTCCTGAATAACTTTTGAACCACTAAAGTATACAATCTCATGACACTTCCTCTCCCTACCCCCCCCCCCCTCATGAACTCTCCCCTCCTCCCTCCCCTCTTCCTTCTCTCCCCTCCCTCTCTCCCTTTACCAGATATGACCCTCCTCCCCTCCCCTCCCCTCACTCATGACACTCCCCCCCTCCCCCCTCCTCTCATGATCTATCTCCCCTCTTCCATGCCTTCCCTCCTCTCCCCTTCCTCCCCTCACCTGATATGACCCTCGCCCATCACCAATCTCCCCCTCACAAAACACATTATTTGCACCCCATCAGCCTCTCCCCTCTCCCCTCACCCTTCACTGCACCCCTTCACCCCTTCCTCCCTCCCTCTCTTCCAGCCTCCTCTTTCCCTCCCTCTCCTCTTACTGCGGCATATATTTCCTCCTCTCTCCCTCCCGCGGTTCTCTCCCTCCCTTCCTCGTTTCCTCCACTGCAGGACTCTTTTAATCCTTTCCTCCACCTTCTCTCCAGCCTCCCTATGCGGTTCACTTCACCTCCTTTTTCCTTTCCCTTCCCTCCCTCCCACCTCTCCATCACTCTCCTTCCTTCTCTTCCTTACGGCTTCTTTCATCTCTCTCTCTCTCTCTCTCTCTCTCTCTCTCTCTCTCTCTCTCTCTCTCTCTCTCTCTCTCTCTCTCTCTCTCTCTCTCTCTCTCTCTCTCTCTCTCTCTCTCTCTCTCTCTCTCTCTCTCTCTCTCTCTCTCTCTCTCTCTCTCTCTCTCTCTCTCTCTATCTATCTATCTATCTATCTATCTCGCTTTTCCCTCTCAGTTTAATACAAAAAATACATATACTGAAATTTACTACTGAAGCTTTTGACGAGAAATTAAATGAATGTGGAAGTAGTAGTAGTAGTAGTAGTAGTAGTAGTAGTAGTAATAGTAGTAGTGATATAGCTTTTTATTTCCTCCTTTCTATGATACGACACCAAAATGAGACAAGAATCAAACAGGTATGGAATCAGTAACAGGTATCGAATTTTCAACCCAACACTTTTTCACGGCGTTACGTCTCCTTGATTAATTACGTGGGGAAGATTATACCTGCGGGCTGGGGGGAGGGGGGGAGGGGGGTCGGTAATAATACTAATAATGGGACGGCGGATCAGAGCCGGACGGAGTAATTGCCAGCCTGATTATACGACTTACTGCCAATAGGTGAATATTAAGGGGGCCGTGTGTGTGTGTGGGTGTGAGTGTGGGTGTGGGTGTGGGTGTGTGGGTGTGATTAGGTTTTTTTCCAGTTTATGATTTCTGGGAAGCGTTTGGTTGTGAAAAGGTGGAGGAGGAGGAGGAGGAGGAGGTAATGAGAGGAGGGATAGAAAGGAAAGGTGAAAGTGAAGGTGTAGAAGGAGGAGGAGGAGGAGGAGGAGCATGAAAGAAGGAGGTAATGAATGGAAGGTGGAGGAAAAGGAGGAGGAGGAGGAGGTGGTGGACGCAGCAAAAGAGGCAGGAAAAAGGAACGGAAAAAATACAAGTGAACAAAGAAGTAAGAAAAGAGGCAATAAAATGAGGACGAAAAGGAAGAAGAAAAAGGTGAAAGAGCAAAAGGGGAAAAAGTAGGCAACGAAACTAAAGAGAAAAGGAGAGAAGAAAGGTGAGGAGAGAGGAGGAAGCAGAACTGTAGAAAGAGAATCAGTGAATACGGACAAAGAGGATGAAAGATGATATAAGGGAAGGGAAGAGGAAGAAAGGAAGGGGAGGAAGGACTGGGAGAGATAATGAGGAGACGATGAAATAACAGACGGAAGATGGAAAGGAGAAGAAGGGAAGAGGGAAAACAGAAAGAAGGAAATGAGAAACGGAGGAAGAGAAGACAATGAAATAACAGACGAGGAAATAACAAATGATGAAGCCATGAAATATCAGAAAGAGAAAACATATGAAAGATGAGAATGAAAAGAAGAAAGAAGGAAACAACTGGAAAAGAAATGAAGGAAGAAGAGGAGCAGGAAAAGAAAAGAAACAATAATAAGAAAGAAGAGACAAATGATAAAGGATTAATAGGAGACAGAACAAGAAAAAGAAAAAGAATGAAAAAAAGAAAGAAGGAAACAACTGGAAGAGAAATGGAGGAGAAGCAGGAAGAGAAAAGAAACAATAATAACGAAACAGAGACATATGATAAATGATTAAAGCTAGCTGTAATAAAAACATAAAAAAAACGTACACAGCCACTATGCAAAAGAGGATCAACAACAACAGACAGAGACACGCTTGTGATTGATTTGGGCGATGACTTGAACCTAAGCTCTCTCTTCCATCTTTCATAGATATATATATATATATATATATATATATATATATATATATATATATATATATATATATATATATATATCTATATATATATATATATATATATATATATAGATATATATATTTCTTTTCACTCATTATTCACTAACCATTGATTAGGTTGCAGTACTTAAGAGGAGACACAACAAGAAAAAGATAAAGAATGAAAAGAAGAAAGAAGGAAACAACTAGAAGAGAAATGGAGGAAGAGGAGGAGCAGGAAAAGAAAATAAACAATAATAAAAAAAAGAAAACACAAATGATAAAAGATTATGAGGAGGCAGGACAAGAAAAAAAACAAGAACATGAAAAAGAATGAAAAAAGAAAGAAGGAAACAACTGTAAGAGAAATGGAGGAAGAAGAGGAGCAGAAAAAGAAAAAAACAATAATTAGGAAAAAGAGACATGATAAAGGAATAAAAGGAGGCAGAACAAGAAAAAGAACAAGAAAAAGAAGAAAGGCAGAAAATTAATAGAAGATGAAATAGATGTAGAAATAGAAGAAAAAGAAGAAAAAAAAGGAAAAAGAAAATGGAAAAAGAAAAAAGGAGGAGGAGGAAAGGTACGCTGAGAGATGAGGGAGAGAAGGAGGTGGAAGGAGAGTTTTGTGAGGAGGGAGAGACATTTCGAGAGAGGAATGAGGAGGAGGAGGAGGAGGAGGAAGGGAGAGGTTGGGCCGTGGTTCCTCCCATCGTAATGGTGTGTGTGTGTGTGTGTGTGTGTGTGTGTGTGTGTGTGTGTGTGTGTACTGCAGTGACCCTTCCTCCTTAGGTAGCTATAGAATGCTCTCTCTCTCTCTCTCTCTCTCTCTCTCTCTCTCTCTCTCTCTCTCTCTCTCTCTCTCTCTCTCTCTCTCTCTCTCTCTCTCTCTCTCTCTCTCTCTCTCTCTCTCTCTCTCTCTCTCTCTCTCTCTCTCTCTCTCTCTCTCTCTCAGTTGCATATTTTCTTTTAATTAATTCATTTCCTTCAAGTTTTCGACGAATTAAACTCCTCCTTCTCCTCCTCCTCCTCCTCCTCCTCCTCCTCCTCTTTCTCTCCAATCTTCATCCAACTTCGCCCATTCCCTCCATCCCCTTTTCACTCTTTTATCCTTCTCCCTCTCCCCCCTCCTTCCTCCTCCCTCCTCCTCCTTCCTCACTCCGTCCTCCATCCTCCCCCCCTCCTCCTTCCTCCTTCCCTCCCTCCCTCCCTCCTTCATTACCTCGCACGCACGTTATTTCAGGCTAACGTGTCATACTCATTCGGCGGAGTCCGGTTAACTGAGTAATTAGCCGGATAAACGAGCATCAGGAGGCCTCGCTTATCCGGATTCTCGGCTCATAATGCGAGGAAAGCCGAACCCTGAGTGTGTGTGTGTGTGTGTGTGTGTGTGTGTGTGTGTGTGTGTGTGTGTGTGTGTGTGTGTGTGTGTGTGTGTGTGTGTGTGTGTGTGTGTGTGTGTGTGTGTGTGTGTGTTTACGGAGCTTAGTTCAATGTTTTCTCTCTTTTTTTCCTTTTTTCTTCCTTTCTTTTCTTTCTTTATTTATTTATTTATTTATTTACTTAGTTATTATCTTACTTCTTCTCATTTAATATCCACTCCTTTATCCTTTCTTTTTTCTTCATTCCTTCCTATTTCTTTCCTTCATCCTTTTATTTTCTTTCTTTTCTGTCTTTTCCTCCCTTTTCTTTTCTCCTTCTTTCCTTCCTCCTTCTTTCCTCCATCCTTTTATTTTCTTTCTCTTCTCTCTTTTCCTCCCTCTTCTTTTTGCCTTCCTGCCTTCCTTTGTTCCTTTCCACCTTTCTTTCTTCCTCCCTTCCTCTTTTTCCTACCTATCATTCCTTCTTCCTCCATTACTTACCTCTTCTCTTATCGTCATCTTCCTCCTCCTCCTCCTCCTCCTCCTCCTCCTCTTCCTCCATCTCCTCCTCCTCCTCATCTCCACTTTTTTTTCCACCCTCTTACCTCCTTCATATGTTGTCCTTATCTCCACTAAATTCTCCACTTCACGCTCCTCCCACACTTTTCTCTCCTCCATGTCTCTCCATTACCTCCTCCTCCTTCTCTCCTTCCTCCCAAATTCCTCCCTCCTTTCCTCCTCTTAACTCCCTCCTCCCTTCTCCTTCCTTGGCAGTTTTTTTTTTTTTTTTCTCGTGTACTTTTTCCATGTTCTTCCTCGCTTTTATTTTCCTTGTCTATCCTTCTGTCTCCATTTTTGTTCCTCTTCCTTTCTTCTTTCCTTTATTTTATTCTCCTGTTCTTTTTCTCTGTTCTATTTTATTGTTTCTGTTTATCTTTCTGTCTTCTCCCTTCTTTTGCCTTTTTTCCTTCTTCCTTTCTTTACTTTCCTTCTTTCCTTCTCCTCCTTTATCATTTTTCTTCTCCGTATATTGTTCCTGTCTGTCGTTCTTTCCTTCTCCCCTTCTTCTTTCTCTGCCTTTCTTCCTTACTTTATTTTACTTTTCCGGTTTCCCTTTCATCATGGGGCTTTTTTCTTTACCTCCCTTCCAAGATTCCTCTCCTTCCTTCTCTTCCTCCCTCCTTCCTTCTCTCCCTCCCTCCCTCCAACTATTATTTATTTCCTTTTTTCGTACCCTGTCTGTTTCCTTCTCTCCGTACCTTATTTTTTTCTTTGCCTGCTTCCCTCTTTCCCTTTCATCTCTTCGTACCCTTCCTCCTCCATCGCTCTCATTCATATCATTTTTACCTTACTCTCTTATTTATGTATCTAATTTACTTTTTTTCCTCCCATTACTCTCCTTTCTCCGCCTCCTTCCCTTCTTTAATTCTTTCCTCATCAATTTCTTCCCTCCCTGCTTTCCTCCCTGCTCCCCTCCCTCCTCTTCTCTTTCCCTCCCTCATTGCATTTTCTTTCTCCCTATTTTCCGCCTCCCTCCCTTCCTTCATCCTTTTTCCCAGCAATTTCTTTCCTCTTTCCCTCCCTCCGTCCCTTTGTCCCCTCCTACCTCCCTCCATCCTTTCTTCTCTTTCTCATTCCCTCCCTGCTTCGCTCATTCTTTCCCTCCCTTCCCTCTTTCCCTTCCTAAGTCCCTCAATCCCTTCTTCTCTTTTTCATTCCCTCCCTCCTTCCCTCATTCTTTCCCTTCCTACCTCCCTCTATCCCTTCCCTTTTTCATTCCCTCCCTCCTTCGCTCATTCTTTCCCTCCCTTCCCTCTTTCCCTTCCTAACTCCCTCAATCCCTTTTCTTTTTCATTCCTTCCCTCTCTCCTTCGCTCATTCTTTCCCTCCCTCTTTCTCTCTCTCTCCCTCTCTCCCTCTACTTACATTGACCATCAGAAAGTCATAAGGACATTACGCCTTTTTTGATGTTATTTTTGAGAGATTAAAACACACACGCGAGGATCCGGAGCCCCATTTTCTTTCCTTCTTTTGAGGGGGAACGGCGCGAGGTTTGGCCGCGCGGCGATTTGGGATTTCTTTTATTGCCTCCCTGTCTTGGTTCGTGCCGTTGGTGTTAGTGTTAGTGGTGGTGGTGGTGGTGGTAGTGGTAGTGGTAGTGATGGTAATGTTGGTAGTGGTGGTGTTGGTAGTAGTGGTTGTGTTAGTAGTGTAGTGGAAGTGGTGTTAGTGTTTTTTTGTTTTGTTTCGTTTTGTTTTTGTCTGGAAATGTCGTTTTTTTGTGTGTTATTAACTTTGTTGTTATGTTGCAGGAAGATAAAGATGGTAAAGAGGAGAAAGAAAAAAATAAAGAATAATTAACAAAGAACAAATAATTAAATATGGAAGAAAAGAAAATCGAAAGTAAAAAAAAAAAGAAAGAAAATAAGTTAGACAAATCAAAATCAACTGAGAGAGAGAGAGAGAGAGAGAGAGAGAGAGTCATTTCCCTCCCTCGGTGACTCCTCCACTTACAACCCACATAATCAAATTAAAACCTTCCGTCCAACTCTCTCTCTCTCTCTCTCTCTCTCTCTCTCTCTCTCTCACACACACACACACACACACACACACACACACACACACACACACACACACACACACACACACACACACACACACCCAGGAAATGGAGGAGGAGGAAGGGAAGGAGCTCGGAGGAAAGGAGGAGAGGAGATGGAGGAGTAATGAGATGGAAATGTGTGTGTGTGTGTGTGTGGGTGTGGGTGTGTGTGTGTGTGAGAGAGAGAGAGAGAGAGAGAGAGAGAGAGAGAGAGAGATGGCAGCACTTCAAGTTCCTCTTTCCTTACCTAATTGCTCTCTCTCTCTCTCTCTCTCTCTCTCTCTCTCTCTCATTAGTTCGAGTTTCTCTTAATTTCATGAAAGTAATTTGCGGAGTGCATTTTGTGGCTAATTGTTGACCTTTTTATCCCTTTTACTCTAATTTCCTTTAATTGAGTCGGTTGTTTTGTTTCTAATTTGTCCCTTTTTCGCACCCTTGCCTTTGTCCTTTTAAATTCCCTTCAGTCCATTATTTGCAGTTTCGTATATATTGGGGGAGTTTCTGTAGGTACTTTTTTCCATAATAAGAAATTCAGTTAGTTTTTTTTTTTTTTTAGGGGAGGTCAATGTTTATATCTTTTTTTGTTATTCTTAAAAAAATTGGATGTATATTGAATTCTTTGATTTTTTTTTTTCTTTTATATCTTTCCTTTATTGTTTTTTTCGTATTTTTTTATTGTTTTATTTTTTGGAGGTAAGGAAAGGATTTTTTTTTATTTTTTCCATTCTTGAAAGATTTCGATGTCTATAAAATTGTTTGCCTCCTCTTCCCGCGTTTATTGAATATTTATCTTTTCTTGTTTTGTATTTTAATGGACTTCCTTTTATGGGCCTCGTTTTGCTGTTTTTTTTCCTTAGTTTTATTGTATGTATTTATTTATATTTATTTTGCCTTTTGCCCGCCTCCTTTGTTGTAATAAAATGATGAACGAAATATTTCAAAGTCAAATTTAGCCTATCACTTTTTTCCGTCAATTTCATCACAATCAAATATATTCAGATACTCCCATTTTTTTGCCTTTGTTCTAAATTTTCTATCACCTCATATGTATTTTGTTTACCAGACTCATTTTCCTTCCTTTTCTATCACATTCTTTTATTTGTATAGTAAATTTATTGTCATTTTAGTGCTTTAAGTTCATTGGCATTGGAGTGCATTAAATATATAATCATTTTGGGGTATTGGATTTATATGTATTGTTGTGTATTAAACATTTGTATTTTTTTGTATATTAACTTTATCTCCACTTTCGTTTATTCAATTTGTATACATTTCGGCCCCTGTGGTTCATCTTCCCCTTAAATTCAGTTCCCCTTTCGTGTATTAAATTAGTTTCTGATACTTTATAGTTTTCGTCTTGTTCATATTGTCAAGTTTTGCACCAGTTCTCTTTGATCTCCTTCGCCTCCTCCTCCTTCTCCTCCTCCATCTTCTCCTCCTTCTCCTCTTCTCCCCTATCTCCTAACTCTTCTATGTCATCCGTTCCTCTTCATTCCCCTCTTCTCATCTATTATTATTGCTATCCTATTATTTACTCTCTCTCTCTCTCTCTCTCTCTCTCTCTCTCTCTCTCTCTCTCGGTTACCATTTTTCATTTTGTCACAATCAAGTTTTATCTTTTCCTTTCTTCATATGCGTAATAGTTTATGATTTATTACCCATTCTTGCTCTTCTTATGTTTTACTTCTCTCCCCGTTGCTCCTCTTCCTCCTCCTCCTCCTCCTCCTCCTCCTCTTACTTGTTCTCTTGTTACTGTCTTCCTTCTTATTTTATTCCTTTTTTCCCTACTCTTCCTTTTTCCCTACTCTTTATTCCTTTTTTCTCATTGTCCCTCCTCCTCCTCCTCCTCCTCTTCCTCTTCCTGTTCTTCCTCCTCCTCCCCTCACTTTTTTTTACCCTTCTGCTCCTCATTTAATTGTCTTCATCCTTCTCCTCCTCCTCCTCCTCCTCCTCCTCCTCTCCCCTAGTCAGAGGAAGCCGCAGAGGCCTTCTCCTCCACCTGTCTGACGGTGGCGTTGATTGGCCGCCGCCGCCGCGTCTCTCACCTGAGGATTACCTGAGTCGCCGCTGATTGGATGAAGATCTCTTTTTTTTTTTTTTTTTTTTTTTTTTTTTTTTTACCTGTGTGGCGTTACCTGAAGAATGATCGTGTTTTCGAGTTTTTTCCGGGGTATTTTTTTTTTTTTTCGTTTGTTGATTTTGAAACTTGGCTTTATTTACTTGTGGGGGTTAATTGCGCCATCGTGTTTTCAATTTATTTTTATCATTTTATTTTATTTATTTATTTTATTATATTTTATTTATTTATTTATTTTTCCTTCGTCGAATTTCACATACTTAGCTTTATTTACTTGTGGGGGTTATTTGTTCATCGTGTTTTCAATTTATTTTTATTATTATTTTTTTATTTCATTTTTTTTTATTTATATTTTTTTCCTTCGTTGAGTCCCATATACTTAGCTTTATTTACCTTCTCTTCCTCTTCGCTTCATCGTGCCTTCAAGTTTTAAGATTTTTCTGAAAAGTTCCATTTACTTTTTTAACATGAGCCTATCAGCGTTACATTACTCCTAACTGACGTAATTAGCATAGTAAGTGTACCCATTTACCTTTTCATATTACCGTATTAGCGTTACACTGTTGCTAACTAAGGTAATTAATATTGTTATGCCCGTTGAGGTGGTTCATGGAAAGCTTGTACAGGGAATGGTGTGTGTGTGACTCATAGGGCCGTACTTCTAAACATTTCGAAGATCACATATTCGACAAGGCTTTCGTTGGAGTTTGGGGCATTTCCAGGAGTAGTTTTATGACCCTGGTGGTAGTTTGACCCTTCTTCTGTACCATGAACCTAAAGAAGTTTTATGACCCTGGTGGTAGTTTGACCCTTCTTCTGTACCATGAACCTAAAGAAGCACTCATTAGAACCCGATTGATCCCCTCTTTGACCCTTTAGAAATAGTTGATGTGAGAAACGAGTGTGTCTTATAATACTGACCATAGTGTTGGAACTGACGTCAAGGGAATGGGTATGAAGGAAATGAACTGGAATGAAGGATTTGAGGAGTATAGTGTTTGTAATATGGACGTAACTTTATTTTGATCCTTGACTTTTTTCTTTTTTTTTGCATTTCTTTTTTATTTGATTCAGGATGTGGTTAGTTTTTTTTTTTTTTGGGGGGGGGTCAAATTTTTATGTATTATTTTTTAGGTTTTATTTCCTTTTCGTGTTTTTTTTCTGTTTGCATATTGTTCTTTTCCCTTCTGGTTTTAATTATTCATGTATATATTCGTGTCGTGCTGCAGATTTTATAGGTATTTACAAGAGAGAGAGAGAGAGAGAGAGAGGTGCAGGTCCCAGGTTCTCGGGGTGAGACTGAACAATGGGAGTCTCTTAATTACGGGACAGTCCTGCATTCCGGACGGGCCTTCCTTCCTTCCCTTTGATGCCTCCGTGACGCGCCCCGCGGAGGAGGAGGAGGAGGAGGAGGAGGAGAACAAAAGGACAGGCTAAATTGACAGATAATGGAAAGGGAAGCTCGAAAATGATATTGCTAAAGGTTAATTGAATAGAGAGAAGTTGTAGAAGAAGAAAAAAAAGAAGAAGACGAAGAAGAAGAAAGATAAGAGGTTGAAAATGAAGACAAAGGAAAAGAAAAAAAGTTGAAGGAAACAAGAAAACCGAAAAAATTAAAGAAAAAGAAGCTGAAGAAGAGGGAGAACATGATGAGTGAAGATGATTTGAATAGAGATAATTAGTTGTTGAAGATGAAAAAGATGATGATGATGATAAAGAAGGAGAAGTAAATTAGATAGGAGGGATAAATTTGATAGAGAAGTAACTTTAGAGAAGAAAAAGAAGAAGAAGAAGAAGAGGGGCAGCCATTATTAGCCCCATTATAATTTCAAAAGTTCAAATTGCAGGAGTTATTGAAGGGAAGAAAATAAATGAAAGATAAGGAAAAGTTTTGCCCGTCTATTGTCATTCTCTCTCTCTCTCTCTCTCTCTCTCTCTCTCTCTCTCTCTCGCTCTCGCTCTCGCTTTCTCTCGCTCTTGCTCTCTCTCCTCACACCCTTTCCTCTCTATTGTCCTCTTACTCTCCCTCCCTTCTCTCCTTCCCTCCCTCCCTCTCTCTTTCCCTCCCGTCCCTCCCTCCATCCCTTCCTTCCTCCATAGGGCGTTGATTGGGAGGTAAAGTTGATGGGCTTCTGAGGAGAGGTTAAGCTAATGGATATATTATGTTGCTTCCTTGACCTCTTTCCCTCCCTTCCTTTCCTCCTTTCCTCCTCTCCTTCCTTCTTTCCTTGCCTGTTTCCTTGCTTCATTCCTTTCTCTGTTCCACCCTTTTTCCCGTCCTTCCTTCTTTTCGTCTTGCATTCGTAAATTGGTTGGTATTTTTTTTTTTTTTCGTTTCGTCTCTTTTCTTCCTTCCTGGTCTCCTTCCTTTTCTTTTTTTTCTTCACCTCTTCCTTCCTTTCTTCCATGTTTTGCTTCACGTTTTTCCCTCCCGTTCCTTCCTTCCTTCGCCCATATCCTCCCTTCTCACATTGATTCCTTCCTTCCTTTTTTCCTTTCCTTCTCTATGTTTTCTGTTCATCATGTCATCCTTTCTTCCTTCCTTCCTTGCTAGCTTCATTACCTTTTGCCTTCCTTCTTTCGCCAGTTGACTATTTACTTAATTTGCCTATATACTTCTTTCTCTTCTCCTTCCCCTACTTTCCGTTTTTTCCCCACGCCCATTAACCTCTTTGCCTCTATTTTCAGCCCTATATTTCTTTTCCCTTCCTTCCTTTTCGTCCTGCATTCCTTCCTTAAAACCCAAACTCCCAAAAATAATCCCCAAAAAATCCCAAAATAATACAAAAATCCCCCAAAATGCAAAACCCCTAAAAATCACATCATCCAAAAAAATATAAAAATTCAAAAAATTATAAAATTCCCCAATAAAAAATCCAAAAATTCCCCGAAAAATAAATTAAGTATCACGATTATCCTTAAAAACATAATATACTGCCTTATATAACCTACATCGACACACACACACACACACACACACACACACACACACACACACACACCTCGAACCTTCTTAAACGTCCCAGAAATTTCAGCATCTTGCACATCTCCAAGAGTTTAAGGGATGCTGTGGCAGGTATCGTTCCCAAGATGCTCTCTCTCTCTCTCTCTCTCTCTCTCTCTCTCTCTCTCTCTCTCTCTCTCTCTCTCTCTCTTCTTCTTCCTCGTCTTCTTTCCTTCCTTTACTTGCCTCACCTTCTCCTCTTCCTCCTCCTCCTCCTCCTCCTCCTCCTCTTCCTCTTCCTCTTTTCACTCCCCTTATCTCTATTTTTCCCTCTTTCTCTTACATTTAGTTCATGTTTAGCCTTTTGTCTCCTCCTTCTATTCCTCCTCTCATTTTCTTTATCTCTTTTTCTTCCTCTTTCTCCTCCTCTTCGTTGCTGCTTACCTTCTTTTCTCCTTCTCTTTCTACTCCTCCTCCTCCTCCTCTCATTTTCTTTATCTCTATTTCTTCCTCTTCCTTCTTCTTTTCGTTCATGTTTAGCTTCCTTCCTCCTCCTCCTCCTCCTCCAGCTCATCCGCCCAAGTAGGGATGACGTCACTCCTCCCATGTTTAATGCATAACACACCTCCTCTGGGAAGCAGGAGGAGGAGGAGGAGGAAGAGGAAGAGGAGGAGGAGGAAAAGAGAAGGTAAATAGAAACCCAAAGGAGGAGGAAGTGGAGGGAGAGGATGAGGAAGAGGAAGAAATAGAAGGGTAAACAAGGAAGAGAGGGAAGGAAGTTGGTCAGTAGGAGGAAGAGGAGGAGGAGGAAGAAAATGAAGAGGCGTTGCAAAAGGAAAGGTAAGAAAGGAAAGGAAGAAGCGAAAGAAATAGAAGAGCAAATAGAAAGAAAGGGAGAAAAGAAAGTCCGGAGGCAAAAGAGTAAAGAAATAAGGAGGAAGTATAGGAGAGAGAGGAAAGTTTGGAGGAAGAAGAGTAAAGAAATTAAGAGGAAAAGAAGGAAGAGCAGGAAAAGGAAATTGAAGTGGGAAGGGAAAGTGTAAATATAAAGTAAGTGAGGCGATTGAGACGTGAAAATGAAGGAAGGAAGGAAAGTGAAGGTGAAGAGAAGGAAAGAAAGAAGGAAAAAAGGAATGAAAGAAGGAAGGAAAGAAGAAAAGTGAAGGTTGATGGTGAAGAGAGAAGGAAGGAAAGAAAGAAGGAAGAAAGGAATGAAAGGAGGAAGGAAGGAAGGAAAGAAAGAAGGAAGGAAGGAAGGAAAGTGAAGGTTGATGGTGAAGAGAAGGAAGAAAAGAAAGAAGGAAGAAAGGAATGAAAGAAGGAAGGAAGGGAGGAAAGTGAAGGTTGATGGTGAAGAGAAGGAAGAAAAGAAAGAAGGAAGAAAGGAATGAAAGAAGGAAGGAAGGAAGGAAAGTGAAGGTTGATGGTGAAGAGAAGGAAGTAAAGACAGAAGGAAGAAAGGAATGAAAGAAGGAAGGAAGGAAGGAAAGTGAAGGGTGATGATGAAGAGAAGGAAGAAAGGAATGAAAGAAGGAAGGAAGGAAGGAAAGTGAAGGTTGATGACGAGGAAAAGAAAGAAAAAAGAAGGAAGAAAGAAATGAAAGAAGGAAGGAAGGAAGGAAAGTGAAGGTTGATGGTGAGGAAAAGGAAGAAAAAAGAAGGAAAGTGAAGGTTGATGGTGAAGAGAGACGGGTGAAAAGAAAGAAGGAAGAAAGGAATGAAAGAAGAAAGAAAGGAAGGAAGGATGAAAAACTGAAGCCTGAGTGATGAAAAGGGAGAAAGGGATGAAAGAAAAAAGAAAAAGAAATAAAGAAAGTTGAAGAGAGAGATGTGTCGAAGATGAGAAGGGTAAAGTGGTTCTCTTGCCTCCGAAGATATGAAGAAGAGAAATAAAGATGATGGAGAAGAAATAATAAGAAAAGAGGAAAGTAGAACAAGACAAAGGAGACTGAGAGGAAAGAGGAGGAGGAGTAAAGAATAAAATCAAGAGAAAGACTCGGAAAATATACATCATGCCACCACCGAAGAAAGGGAAGAAGAAGAAAGAAAAGAAGAAGAAAAAAGAAAAAAAATAGATTCGGTGGTAAAACTAGACAGAGTGATGGAACGAGAGAGAGAGAGAGAGAGAGAGAGAGAGAGAGAGAGAGAGAGAGAGAGAGAGAGAGTAGGGAAAACTATAAAATTGGTCGAGGCGGGAAGGGACGCCGAAATGAAGATGGATTTTGACTTTGAACATAATTAGACCGCCAGGGTAAGAGACCGGCCATGTTGGGGGAGGAGGAGGAGGAGGAGGGGTGGAAGGAACCAGGCGATAATGACGGAGAAGATTGGGGAAAGGGAGATGGAGGAGGAAGGAAAGGCATACAGGGAGTAGAAAAGATAAAGATTAAAGGAGAGAGGAAAGAAAGGAAAGAAAGTAGGGAATAGAAGACACAAGGAGAAGAAATAATGAATGGAGAGGAGAGGAGGGGAAAGAAGGGAGAGGTGAAGGAAGATGGGGAATGGTAGACACAGAAAAGAGAGAAAGAATAGGGAGAAACAGAGAGGAAAGAAGGGAGAGGTGAAGAAAGATAGGGAATGGTAGATACAGAGAAGAGATGAAGAATAGAGAGAAAGAGGAGGAAGAAGGGAAAGGTGAATGAAGGTAGAAAATGGGAGACAGAGAAAATAAAAATATAGAAGAAAGGACAAAGAAAGGGAGACATAGAAAAGGAGCAAGAAAGAATAGAAAGAAAAATAAGAGAGAAAAGAAAAGACAGAGAGAAAGGAAAAAACACAGACAAGAGGGAAAAGAGGACATACAGAGAGAGAGAGAGAGAGAGAGAGAGAGAGGACATACAGAGAGAGAGAGGGGAGAGGGGGTTGAGGGGAGACATAGGGTGTGTGAGGGGAGATTCGAACACCCCAAGCGGCATATAAACAGAGGATTGGAATTTGCATATAAGCGATTTTTGGACGTGAGGGAAAGTAAAGATTTTGTTCCCTTGTTTTCCGGGGTTAGGTTTTTACTTTATTTTCGATTACTTTTTTCTTTTTTTATTATTATTTTCGCCGTGAAGTGGTTATAGTCTAGCGGGTAATAGTAGTAGTAGTAGTAGTAGTAGTAATAGATTTTGTCGTCTTTGTCTTCTCGTTTCTCTCATATTTTCCTTTATATTCTTTCTCCCTTCGGTCTACCTTTCTCTGTCCTCTCTTCTCTATTCTATATTTTTTTTCTCTGTCTCCCATTTCCTACCTTCCTTCATCTTTCCCTTCTTCCTCCTCCTTCACTCTGTTCTTTATCTCCTCTCTGTATCTACCATTCCCTATCCTATGTTTTTTTTATCGAATTTGGTGACAGAACAAAAGACAGACATATATACAGATAATCAGACACACAAACTAAAACAAACAGACTAAAACTCGCTAACATACAGACATAAAGACAGGCATAAAAAAACTATCACCCAAACGAAAAGAAATAAGACTAACGCAGACAGAAAGGAAGAGGCAGGAAGAGAAACAGATACTCATACATACACAAAAAAAAACAGTTAAAGGTTAAAACTTACACAGACAGTCAGATAGAAAGACAGGTAGAAAAAATATCACAGAAGCCAAAAAAAAACAAAGGGCTAAAACAGACAGAGATGGAAGTAACAGGAAGAGAAACACATATCCAGATACACAAAAACAGGACTAAAACAGACACGGAAACAGAGAGGCAGAAAAAACAAACAAACATAGAAACACAAACAAACAAAAACAAAGGCTAAAACACAGAGAAACAGAGACACATACACATATAAACACCAACAAACAAAGGCTAAAACAGAGAAACATACACATAGAAACACAAACAAACAGAAACAAAGGCTAAAACACAGAGAAACAGAGAAACATACTCATAGAAACACAAACAAACAGAAACAAATATTTTAGCAGACACAGACACACAAACATGTACACAGATACAGAGAGTCACAGACACAGACTCAGGCACACAGCCCCTCACCCCTAATCCCCTTAATGCATATATTTACCCTCGGCGCCGGTGACTCGCCGCGCGGCCTTGGGAGGTGATTGGCAGGAGCCGAGTGTTTGCAGAGCCATTCCCGCGCGCTGATTGGCTGTAAAGAGCGCACGTGTCCGGCTGGAGGGCTTCTGATTGCTGGAGGGGATATGGCTGGCTGGCTGGCTGGCTGAGGAGGGGGGTGAGGGTTGTATGGCTTGCTGGATGGGCTCTGTCTTTCTAACTGCCAGAGGAAAGGTGGACGGGCGGGATTGGCTGCTCTGTATGGCTGACTGGTTGGATGGCTGACTGGCTGTATGGTTGGCTGACTGACGACGGGGGGCTGGATGGCTGCTCTGTATGGCTGACTAGTTGGATGGCTGGCTGGCTGTATTTTTTTTTTTTTCACGTCTTGGCCTATTGCGCCGGTAGGCTTCTTCCCGGTGGATCCTGGATTCTTGATGGTCGGTCCAAGGCTTCTTCCCGGTGGGGCCTGATGGTCGGCCCAGCCCGTTCTGGCGCAGGCGAGTGTTTATAGTGGCACCATCTTGCGTTGGCTCATGCTGCCCACCCGGAGCTCATCTTTAATCCTAGAATCTAGAGTCCGGGTTGATAGGTGGTCTTCTGGACAGCATGTGGGTTGTTTTAAGCCACTCGGCGGCGGCTGAAAAATCCCAGCTTGGTAGCATCGGGTGGGGACTGAACTCGCGTCCTCCTGAACGCGGGGCCGTCTCGCTATCCCTTCAGTCACCGCCGTATGGTTGGCTGACTGACGATGGGGGTTGGGGGATGCTCTGTATGGCTGACTGCTTGGATGGCTGGCTGACAGTATGGTTGGCTGACTGACGACGGGTTGCTGGGGGGGTGTTCTGTATGGCTGACTGGCTGGCTGTATGACTGATGAAAGGGGGAAGATGGAAGACTTTCTTTTACTCTTTAGCCAATGGCGCCGAAAGACTTTCTTGGTGGGGTGTGTTTATAGCGACGCCATCTTGCTTGGCTCATGCTACTCCCCGGAGCTCCTCTTTGATACTCTTATCAAGAAAATTTAAGAGTCCGAGTTGATAAATGGTCTTCAGGACAGCTGTGGTAGTCGTAGCCACTCGGCGATGACTGAAAAATTGCCGCTTATTATTTTGTTGCGGCGGGCGGGATGCGAACCTTCGTCTGATTCTTCCTTGCATCCTTCCTTGTTTTCCTTCCTTCCGTCCTTCCTTCCCTCCAACATCACGTTATATTTTCTTTTCCCTATTTCCATCCTTTCATTCCTTCCTTCCTCCCTTCTTTTCCTCCCTTCCTTTGATTTCATTCTAACAACTCAGCCACCGTCTCCCCAAACTGGACTGCTTTGTATACCTGTCTGTCTGATAAGGGGGGCTGAGGAGTGTTCTCTATGGTTGACTGACTGAATGGCTGACAAAGAGGAGGGACTGGATGTATAGGGGCTGTTCTGTCTGAGTGTAATGGTAAGTGTGATGCTGAAGGGGTTGCTCTGTATGGCTGGTTGGCTGATTGTATGGGTGTAAGGAGAGGGTCGCGTTGGGGCTGCGGGGGTCTGTATGGCTGGCTGGGGTTTGGTCTGCTGTCTCCCTGCTCTGAATATGGATCGCCTGCTGGTGCTTTCCTGTTCCCTTTCCTTCTGTCCCTCCTGCCTGCCTGCCTGCTGAATCTGTGTGTCTGTTTGTATGTCTTCTTTGTTTGTCTGTTGTTATTGTTTTCCGTTGTCTGTTCGTGTTTCTGTATTTCTTCTTAGTGATTTTTTTTTTTAATCTTTCGATCTTCCTTCTTTTCCTGTCTGTCTTTCATTTTTTCTCTATTTCTTTGTTTTTCTCTGCTTTGCTTAATGAAACCTAACTTTATTTTCTTCATTTTTACGTGTCCTTATCTCTCGGTTTGTTTTTTTCGTGTGTTTTTTTTATAGTTTTCTGGCTAGTGTGTTTTTATTTTTTTTGTTTTGTTTTGGTTTATTTTTGTCTCCGTTTAGATTGGTCCCAGTAAGTATGTGTCTGTCTCTACCTCTGTCTCTGTCTGTTTCTCATTCTCTTTCAGTCTCTTCATGTTTTCTTCCTCTCCTTTCTCTCCTCCCTCCTCCATCTCCGAAACGTGTAGCACCTGTCCGTTCCTCACCTGATGTCCGCTAATTAATGAGGACGCCGGGACATGCGACACACCTCTCTCATTACGGACGAATGTTGACTTTTGTTTTTTCTCCTTTCACCTTCCTTCCTTCATTCATTCATTTCTGCCTTCCCACCTCCCTTCCAACATCTCTTTATCTTCCCTTCCTTCCTTCCTTTATTACCTACATCCTTTGATTCTTCCTTGTTTTCTTCCCTTCCTTCCATCCTTCCTTACATCTCTTTATCTTCCCTTCCTTCCTTGCTTTATTACCTCCATCCTTTGATTCATCCTTGTTTTCTTCCCTTCCTTCCATCCTTCCTTCCCCCCTTCCTTTCCTCTTTTCCTTCCTTCCTTCCTTTGATTCCTTCCTTCCTCCCTTCCTTTCCTCTTTTCCTTCCTTCCTTCCTCCCTTCCTTTCCTCTTTTTCTACCTTCCTTCCTTTGATCTCGTCCTCCCAACATTTTAACATTTTCCTTCGTTCCTTCCTTTTCCTTTCGTCCTTTATTTCATTCCATCTCTCCAGCATCTTTCCATTTTCCTTCCTTCCTTCCTTCTTTTCCTCCGTTCCTTCCCTTTTTCCCGCTTCGCCCGTCGTCATCCCTCCTTACTCCCTTCCTTCATTTTTCCTCTCCCCTCCTCTTAACATCCTTATGTCATCTCTCCTCCTCCTCCTCCTCCTCCTCCTCCTCCTCAGCCCACCACCACCACTACTCAAAAAAGTTTTATTTGACAGGAGAAGAGGAAAAGGAGGGAGGAGGAGGAGGAGGAGAAATGTTGATAGCCAAAAGGACAAGAAAGAGACGAGAGAGAGAGAGAGAGAGAGAGAGAGAGAGAGAGAGAGAGAGAGAGAGAGAGAGAGAGAGAGAGAGAGAGAGAACAAAGGAATTCGTTTGAAGGTGACGACCCGATTGAAACGTAAAGAAAGGAATCAGGAATCTATTTTTAGTATTGAAGCAAAATGAAACCGCGTAAATTGAAACCGTATAAAATGAAACCCCGTAAATTGAAACCGTATAAAATGAAACCCCGTAAATTGAAACCGTATAAAATGAAACCGTATAAACTGAAACCGCGCAAATTGAAACCGTGTAAAATGAAACCGCGTAAATTGGAACCGTATAAAATGAAACCGCGTAAATTGAAACCGTATAAAATGAAACCGCGTAAATTGAAACCGTATAAAATGAAACCGCGTAAATTGAAACCGTATAAAATGAAACCGCGTAAATTGAAACCGTATAAAATGAAACCGCGTAAATTGAAACCGTATAAAATGAAACCGCGTAAATTGAAACCGTATAAAATGAAACCGCGTAAATTGAAACCGTATAAAATGAAACTGTGTAAACTGAAACCGTATAAAATGAAACCGCGTAAATTGAAATCGTGTAAAGTGAAACCGCGTAAATCGAAACCGTATAAAATGAAACCGCGTAAATCGAATCCGCGTAAAATGAAACCCCGTAAATTGAAACCGTTTAAAATGAAACCGCGTAAATTGAAACCGTATAAAATGAAACCGCGTAAATTGAAACCGTATAAAGTGAAACCGCGTAAATTGAAACCGTATAAAATGAAGCCCCGTAAATTGAAACCGTATAAAATGAAACCGCGTAGATTGAAACCGTGTAAAATGAAACCGCGTAAATTGAAACCGTATAAAATGAAACCCCGTAAATTGAAACCGTGTAAAATTAAACCCCGTAAATTGAAACCGCGTAATGTGAAATCGCAAAAATTAAAACAGTGAATAGGATGTGAATGGGAAGGAATATTCGAGTAGCGTTCCTAAAGTGACCCAGATATGTGAAAACGCGTAGACATTGAACCCACTTATAGAAGAGTCTCCTTGCCCGTAATGAATCCTCCCCATCCCCCCCTCCCCCGCCCCAAGACCCTGTCCCCCACTCCCCACCCCAGCCATCCATCGTCCTGCCCCGCGAACATCCCATTTTGTTCCTCGCGGTCTTCAAGCGGCGGGAAATTGCTTCAAATTGGTTTCAGGGGACTCAGAGTAGGACACGAGGAGGAGGAGGAGGAGGAGGAGGAGGAGGAGGAGGAGGAGAGAAAAATGAAAAAGAACATACATAAGAAGAAAAGGAAACGTAGATGTGATGATAAAGGAGTAGAGAAAGAGGAGGAGGAGGAGGAGGAGGAGGAGAGAAAAATGAAAAAGAACATACATAAGAAGAAAAGGAAACATAGATGTGATGATAAAGGAGTAGAGAAAGAGGAGGAGGAAGAGGAGAAGGAGGAGGAGAAAAGGAGTAGGAATAGGAGTAGGATAAGAAGAAAAAATAAAGAGTACGAGAATAAGAAAGGAGAAGAGCAAAGGAAGAGAACAAGAGGAAGACAATGATAAAGAGAAGGAGAAGCAGAAGGAGAAACAGGAGGAAGAGGAGGAGGAAAAGTGAGGTAGGAAAAATGATGAGTACGATAAAAAAAAGAACAAAGGAAGACAAGGAAACAGATTTGATGATAAAGAGGAAGAGGAAGAGAAGGGGAAGAAGGAGGAGGAAAAATAAGTTAGGAAAATGATAAAGGATACTAGAAAAAAAAAGAAAAAGAACAAAGGAAGTGAAGGAACCAGATTTGATGATAAAGAGGAAGAGGAAGAGGAAGGGGAAGAAGGAGGAGGAAAAATAAGGTAGGAAAAATGATAAAGGATACTAGAAAAAAAAAGAACAAAGGAAGAGAAGGAAACAGATTTGATGATAAAGAGGAAGTGGAAGAGGAGGGGGAAGAAGGAGGAGGAAAAATAAGGTAGGAAAAATGATGAAGAGCACGAGAAAATAAAAAGAACAAAGGAAGAAAAGGAAACAGATTTGCTGATAAAGAGGAAGAGGAAGAGGAAGGGGAAGAAGGAGGAGGAAGAAGAGGAGGAAGCAGTTTGCCCCTCACAGGTGTCTGAAAGTACCCTTCCAGCTTTCCGTCTTCACTAAAAGATGAATCTCTCGTCTGCAATATTGAAACCTCCTCCTCCTCCTCCTCCTCCTCCTCCTCCTCCTCCTCCTCCTCCTCCTCCTCCTCCTCCTCCTCCTCCTTCTCCTCCTCCTGATGCAGTACGACCCCCTCCCCGTTTCTCCTTCTCTCTTAAGGTAGATATCTCTTATTCTTCTTCCTCCTTTTCCTCCTCCTCTTCTCCCTTCTCTTTATCCTTCTCTTTCTATTCCTTTGTCCGTGTATTATTTCTACAGGTATATATCTCCTTTCTCCTTCTTTCTGCCTTCCTCCTCCTCCTCCTCCTCCTCCCCCTCCTCCTCCTCCTTTTGTCCAGCCACTGTTCTTTGTATAGATAATAGTTCTTGGACCACAATAGAAGGAATTAGAGGAGGTGTGAGGGATCTCTCTCTCTCTCTCTCTCGAGTTAGAAGAGGAATTCGCCCCCATTCAATAGCTTTCCTCAAGTTTTCTTCTCTCCTTTCTCTCCCTTCCTCCGAGAGTCAGTTGAGGAATTGAGAGTTTTTCTTTGTTGACTTTTACCTCCTGCTTTATTGAGAGAGAGAGAGAGAGAGAGAGAGAGAGAGAGAGAGAGAGAGAGAGAGAGAGAGAGAGAGAGAGAGAGAGAGAGAGAGAGAGAGAGAGAGAGAGAGAGAGAGAGAGAGAGAGCAAAGGCAGGCCACTCGTGTAAACAATAGTCTGTCCTCAAGAAGTTTTCGTTTTTAGCAACACAAAGAAAACGGGAATCGCTTTGTGTTGCAGTTTGAAGTCCAAGAAGAAGAAAAATATATATAAAACGAAGATATCAAAGCATTTATATTATTGTTATCTCACCTTATTTTTCTTTATTTTCCTCGTCCTTTTCAAAGATCAAAAGGAAAATGAAAATAATAATAATCGTTTGAAAGAGGAAAGTGATGTTTTTTTTACCCCTTTTTTTGGGGGACGAAAGAAAACGGAGAAGTAGAAAAGAAGA
This sequence comes from Eriocheir sinensis, assembly GCF_024679095.1. Lineage (NCBI taxonomy): Eukaryota > Metazoa > Arthropoda > Malacostraca > Decapoda > Varunidae > Eriocheir > Eriocheir sinensis. Next base: position 8,829,494 of record NC_066533.1, read on the forward strand.
AAGGGGGGAGTCTTTTTATTCTGTTTTTTTTTCCTTCCTTAGAGCAGCTTAACAAAAGAACAAAAGAGGAAGTGAAGGAGAGACAACGCTTACCACAAGAACCTCCGTCCTCTTGTTCCTCTTCCTCCTCCTCTTCCTCTTCCTCTGCGTCCTCTTCCTTCCTTTTGTACTCAAGTTGATATTCTTCCCATCCTCCTGTGTGTTTCTGTCTCTGCCTCTTGTTCCTCCTCCTCCTCCTCCTCTTCCTCTTCCTCTTCCTCTGCGTCCTCCCCCTTCCTTCTTTTTATCCTTCTGTTGATATTCTTACCCTCCTCCTCCTCCTCCTCCTCCTCCTCCTCCTCCTCTTGTCTTTCTTTTCTCGTTTTCAATCTTTCCTCCTCTTCCTTCTTTCCCTTCCTCCTCTTCTATTCTGCATCCTGTTCCTTCCTTTTCTCCTCCTCCTCCCTCCTCCTCCTTCTTTTCTCGTTCCCAATCTTTCCGTCTCTTCCTTTTCCTTTTTTTCCCTCCTGCTCCTCCTTTTTATTTCTTTTTAGTACGAGTCTTCTTTCTCCTTTGTCCTTCTGTTGCTTATCTTGCCCTCCTCCTCCTCCTCCTCCTCCTCCTCCTCCTCCTCCTCCTCCTCCTCCTTCAAACACTCGGCTTTTCTCAGCAACACAAAATAATTTATCGGCTTTGAATGCTCCGTTTGTCTTATCCTTCCTCTCTCTCTCTCTCTCTCTCCTCTCCCAGGATGATCAAAGCCTTCACACCTTTCTTTACCTGTCCGATCCAATCCTATTCACCTGCTATTTTTTTTCCTTTCCCTTTTCTTTGCCCACGCTGATGGATTCCTTAGACCATTTTGTACGCGGGTTTTCTCTATCATCCGTCATCCAATTAGTACGCACGTCAGCCAATGAGTTCGCTTGTTTACTTTTCTGGGTTTTTTTTAGCCTTTTGATTGGTCGAGAGAGACAGATCGAGATTCCGTAACAACCAATCACGTGGAAAGGATCGAGGAGGGATAAAGAATAGAGGAGGAGGAGGAGGAGGAGGAGGAGGTATTGTTTTGAGTCCGTTTATTTGAGTTGAATTGAAAGAGGAGAAAATAAAGGGAAAGAAGGAAAAGCTAAGGGATTTGATTTTGAAAGGAGAGTAGTCGTGTGTGTGTGTGTGTGTGTGTGTGTGTGTGTGTGTGTGTGTGTGTGTGTGCGCGCGCAAAACTGTCTGTCTGTCTGTATCTGCCTATCTATTTTTCTGTCTATACCTGTCTGTCTGTATTTATCTCCTTTCCTGTCTGTCATCCTGCCTTTCTGCCTGTCTGTGTTTGTATGTCTTTATTTCAGTCTATCTATATCTATCTAATTACCTATCTATCACTGTCTGTCAGTCCTCTATGTCTGGCTTTATTACATTCTCTTCTATTGATTCCACCCTTATAAAACCAACAATAGTAAAATGATTTATAAATGAACATAAAAAAGAAAAACAGGAGGTGGTATTTGATAAGACACGTAGAGGGAAGAGGAAGAGAAGGAGGATCAGGAGGAGAGAGAGAGAGAGAGAGAGAGAGAGAGAGAGAGAGAGAGAGAGAGAGAGAGAGAGAGAGAGAATAAAACGATAAAAGAGAAAACAATTACGAAAAAACAAACCAAAACGGCACAAACATTCCACAAAACTGAGCAACCAAACACACACACACACACACACACACACACACACACACACACACACACACACACACACACACACTAATACAGCCCTTTCTGGCCCCCTGCCGCGTTATTGAATTAAATGTACCACAAAGGGTTTACTACAGTTCATACGCTGTAGCTAGACACTCGGTGCGGGGGTGGGGGGGGGAGGGGGGGAGAGTGATGGGCTGAGGGGAGAGCAGATAGGGTCAATAGAGAGGGAGAGGGGATCGAAAGGAGAGAGATATAGGGTGAGGGGAGAGAGTTGTTTGGGAGAGAGGGAAAAGCAGAGAGAGAGAGAGAGAGAGAGAGAGAGAGAGAGAGAGAGAGAGAGAGAGAGAGGGTCGAAGGGAGAATGGGGAAAGGTAGGTGCAGCTAAAGAGGGAAAGGAGAAGGGAGTGAAGAAGGGAGTGGGGAGACATGAGCTGAAGGGAATGGGGAGAGATATTGGGGGAGAGTGAATTTTGAGTGGGAGATGGGAGGAAAGGAGAGTAAGCCAGGAAGGGTGATGGGAAGGAAGGAACAGTGGAGGGTGAGAGGGAGGCAAAAGGGAGAAAGGGAGAATGATCGACTAAGGGAGAATAGGTCGAATCACTAAAGAGGGAGTGGGAGAGGAAGGGAGGAAAATGGGGGGAAAGGGAGGGAGGGAGAGCAAAGATGTAATAGCTATGTGCACGTAGAGAGAGAGAGAGAGAGAGAGAGAGAGAGAGAGAGAGAGAGAGAGAGGAGGGGGAGGGGGGGTTGAACGGAAAAAGGGAAGGGTAGGTGAAGATAGAGAGGGAAGGGAGAGGGGAGAGGTGGGCTGAAGAGAAAGGAGGGAGATAGAGAAGGGAGAGGCGGAAAGGTGATTTTAAAGAGGGAGAGGGGAGGAAGAGAAGGCAACCCAGGAAGGGTGATGGGAGGGAAGGGAGAGGGGAGGGTGTGAGGGAAGCAGAAGGGAGAGTGATCGACTAAGGGGAGAATAGGTCGAATCACTGGAGAGGGAATGGGAAAGAAAGAGGGGGGAGAGGGAAAGAGGAGAATGAGATGAAAGGGAGAGAGTAAGGGAGGGACTGAGTAAAGGGAGGAATGGAGGTATGGAGGGAAGAAGAGTAATGATATAATAGCGATGTACACGTTGTGAGAGAGAGAGAGAGAGAGAGAGAGAGAGAGAGAGAGAGAGAGAGAGAGAGAGAGAGAGAGAGAGATCGGGGGCAGGTGATGGGAAAGGGAGAGAAAAAGGGAGGGTTATGAGAAACGATAAGGAAGAGAGGGAACGGAGAGAGGAATATAATAAAGCAACTGGGAACACAAAAGGGATAAAGAAACATGTAATATGAAAGTAAGAAAAACGGAAAGATAGACAAAAAGAAAACAAGGAAAAGTCGGGGAGAGAAAAAATAAAAAGAAGGAAAAGGAAAGTGTAGGTTAGAAGAGAGAGATAACATAGCTGAGGAGAAGAAAGGGAAGAAGGAAGAAAATGAAACAAATAAAAGTGAGATTGAAGAAGAGAAGTTGATAGGTACGATGAAAGAAGTTGCACAGAGTTGAGTGGCAGAGAGAAAAGAAGGAAATAAAGGATAACGAAGGAAATTATGTTAGCGGGGAAAGAGGAAAAGAAAGGGAAAAAAAGGTTAAGAGAAAAGGGAAAAAAGGGAAGGAAATTTTGGGTAAGAAGAAAAACGAGGAAAGGGTTAAATGTAGCGAAGGATGATGGGAAAAATGTAAGAAAAGTGATGGGAGGGGAAAGGAAGGAAAATATGAGAGAGGAGAACAGAAGGAAGATAAGGTAAATACTAATAAGGGGTGGCAGGTAAGGGAAAATAGGAAAAAAAGGAAGGAAAATTTGAGTAAAGGAGCAAAAGAGGAAAGGGTCAAATGTAGCGAAGGATGATGGGAAAAATGTAAGAAAAGTGATGGGAGGGGAAAGGAAGGAAAATATGAGAGAGGAGAACAGAAGGAAAATAAGGTAAATAATAAGGTGTGACAAGTAATGGAAAAGGGGAAAAAATAAAGGAAAATTTGAGTAACGGAGAAAATAGAGGAAAGGGTTAAGTGTAGCAGAGGATGATGGGAAGAAAAGATAAGGAAAGTGATGGGCAGGGAAAGGAAGAAAAATATGAGTGAGAAGAAAAGAAGGAAAACAGGCAAATAATAAGGTGTGACAGGCAAGGAGAGGGGGGAAAAAGGAAGGAAAATTGGAGTAAAGGAGAAAAAAGAGGAAAGGGTTAAATGTAGCGGAGGAGAATGGGAAAAATAGTAAGAAAAAGTTATGGGAAGGGAAATGAAGAAAAATATGAGAGAGGAGAAAAGAAGGGAAAATATTTAAAGGTAGCAAGAGTTGAGTGAATGAAGGGAAAAAATAATGATAAGGGTAACAGATGACAGAAGAAGGGAAAGAGAAGGGAAGGGAAACTTGGGTAAGGAATAAAAGAAGGAGAAAGGAATCAAATGTACCAAAGAGTTAAGTGAATGAATGAAAAAAAAATAACATACAGTAGATAACAGATGACAGAAGAAGGGAAAGAGAATTGAAGGGAAATATGGGTAAGGAATAGAAGAAGGAGGACGGAATCAAGTGCACCAATAAAAAAAGTGTAAATAAAAAAAAGAGTTGAGTGAATGAATGAAAAAAAATATTATACACTTGATAACAGATAACAGAGGAAGGGAAATTTGGGTAAGGGAAACAAAAAAGTAGAAGGAAGGATCATATGTGGCAGAAAGCTGAGTATACGAAGCGAAAAATATAATAATAATAATAATAATAATAATAATAATAATAATAATAATAATAATAATAAAGGTAAAGGATGACAAGGGAGGGGGAAAAGAAGAGAGAGGGGGGGGAGGGTAGGAAAGGGGAAGGGGGAGGGCCAAAAATAATTCACTTTGCCCCTTCGAATCTGAGGGGAAAAAGGGGAAACAATGATGGACGTTTTTGTTTGATGGCGAGGGGAAAACATGAACCGGGAAAATGTGGAGTTTGTACGGTGATTGCGAGAGAGAGAGAGAGAGAGAGAGAGAGAGAGAGAGAGAGAGAGAGAGAGAGAGAGAGAGAGAGAGAGAGAGAGAGAGAGAGAGAGAGAGAGAAACAACAGGAATAAGGAAGGAAGGGAAGGGAATGGGAAAGAAGAAAAGAAGGTGAGAGGGAAGAGGTAGGGAGAAAAGGAAAAGCAAGAAGAGAAGGGAGTGAGAGAGGAAGAAAGAATAGGAGAGGAAAGAAAAGAGAAAAGGGAATGGGATAGCAGACGATAAAAAGGAAGAGAGAGAGAGAGAGAGAGAGAGAGAGAGAGAGAGAGAGAGAGAGAGAGAGAGAGAGAGAGAGAGAGAGAGAGAGAGAGAGAGAGAGAGAGAGAGAGTAAACAGAACAAGCACCTCCACTTCTACACCCTAAAAAGACAGGAACAAAAGGAATAGGAGTGGAAGGAGGATTAGGGAAAGTAGCAAAGAGGAAACAAGAGAGAATGAGGAGGATAAGAAAACGGATAAGAAAAAGGATAAGAAAAAGAAGAGGAGATAGAAAACAAACAACTGCAAAGGTAAGAGGGGGAGGTAAATTAAGAGGAGGATAAAAAGTAAGCAAAAAAAGCAAGAGGAACAAGAGGAGAAAACGAAAACCAAAGAACGGGAAGAGGACTGAGCACGAAGGTCAATTTAGAAAGGAAGAGGAGGACTGGGAGGAAAAACAAGAGGAAAACGAAAACAAGAGAAAAGAAAGAGGACACAAAATGAGAAGTCAAAGGAAGAGGAATACATTAGGGGAAAAAAAGAGAAACAAAAACTAGAAAAAAATATAAAAAAATAATAAAAACAAGAGCCGAGAAAACAAAAAAGAAAAGATGGAAAAAAGACAAAACAAAAAGGAGGAGGGAAAGCAAGAGGAGGGTAAAGAGAAACAGTAAACAGGAGGATGAAGCAGAGAGGAAGATAAAGATAAGTATTAAACAGGAGGAGGAGAAGAAGTAGCAGTAAACAGGAGAAGGAGGAGGAGGAGAAGACGTGAACAGGAGGAAGAGGAGAAGCCGTAAACAGGAGGGGGAGGAGGAGGAGGAGGAGGAGGAGGAGGAGGAGGAGGAGCACAACTTAGCTTAGCCGTGATTTTATCGTGCGCCGTCCGCCGGATAAAGGCCTTAATTAATTTATCGAGCACGCCAGCAACATCAAAGCGACGAAGGCGGGGATGAGCACGGCAGATAAAGGAGGAGGAGGAGGAGGAGGAGGAGGAAGTGGAGGTGGAGGAAGAGGAGGAGAGGAAGGGTACGTATGTGGAGAGGATGGCAAGGGTAAAGGATAAATAAAAAGTGGATTAGGAGAAGGAACAGAGAGGAGGAGGAGGAAGTGGAGGTGGAGTTGGAGGTGGAGGAAGAGGAGGAGAGGAAGGGTACGTATGTGGAGAGGATAGCAAGGGTAAACGATAAAAAAACAGTGGAATAGGAGAAGAAAGAGAGAGGAGGAGGTGGAGGAGAAGAGGAAGGGTACGTATGTGGAGAGGATAGCAAGGGTAAGGGATAACAAACAGTGGATTAGGAGAAGGAAGAGAGAGGAGGAGGAGGTGGAGGAAGAGGAGGAGAGGAAGGGTAAGGGATAACAAACAGTGGATTAGGAGAAGGAAGAGAGAGGAGGAGGAGGAGGAGGAAGTGGAGGTGGAGGTGGAGAAAGAGGAGAGGAAGGATGTGTATGTGGAGAGAATGGCAAGGGTAAAGGATAAAAAACAGTGGAATTGGAGAAGGAAGAGAGAGGAGGAGGTGGAGGAGGAGGAAGTGGAGGTGGAGGTGGAGGAAGAGGAGGAGAGGAAGGGTACGTAGGTGGAAAGGACGGCAAGGGTAAAGGATAACAAACAGTGGATTAAGAGAAGGAAGAGAGAGGAGGAGGAGGAGGAGGAGGTGAGGTAATGTGGAGTTGGCTTGCAGGAGTAAAAAAAAGTGGATTTGGAAGAGGAGAGGGAGGAGAAGCAGAAAGGGGTAATGTGGAGAAGAGTAACGTATGTGGAGGGGATGGCAAGGGGAAAAAGAAAAAGTGGAAATAGAAGAGGAAGGAAGGAAAGAAGGAAGAGGGAAGAAGGAGGAAGAAAAAGAGTAATGTGGAGGAGAAAATAACATATGTGGAGTTGGCTGGCGGGAGTAAAAAAAAACGTGGAATTGGAGATGGAAGTGAGGAGAAGGAGGAGGAGGAGGAGGAGGAGAGGGGTAAAGTGGAGAGGAAGGCAAGGGTAAAAAGTGTCATTGGTGATGGAAGGAAGAGGAAGAGGAGGAGGAAGAAGAGGAAATTGAGATAGAGATGAAACTAGCGAAAAGAAAAACATTGAAAAAATCTAAAAAAACGATAAAGAGGAAGAAGAAACAGAGAGGAGGAGGAAGAAGAGAAAATTGAGATAGAGATGAAACTAGCGAAAAGAAAAACAGTGAAAAAATCTAAAAAAACGATAAAGAGGAAGAAGAAACAGAGAGGAGGAGGAAGAAGAGAAAATTGAGATAGAGATGGAACTGGAGAAACGAAAAACAGTGAAAATCTGAAAAACAATAAAGAAGAAGAAGAAACAAAGAGGAGGAGGAGGAAAAAGGAGAAAAAGGAGATGTATATGGAACCAGAGGAAAGGAGAAATGAAGGGAAAATATTTAAATGTAGCAAGAGTTGAGTGAATGAAGGGAAAAAATAATGATAAATGTAACATAACAAAAGAAGGGAAAGAGAAGGGAAGGGAATGGAAGGGAAATATGGGTAAGGAATAAAAGAAGGACAAAGGAGTCAAGTGTACCAGAGAAAAAGAACAAAGGTGGAGAGTCGAATAAAGAAATGATCAAGAGAAGAAAAGGAGAAAAAAAAGGAAGAGGAAGAAAAGAAAATGGGAAAAGATTTAGATTGAACCACAGAATGAAAAAAGATTAGTAGAAAAATTAAGAAGAGAGGGATAAAAGCAAAAGGAGGAGATAGAAAGAAACCAATAAGAAGAAAGAGAAGACGGCGAGATGAAAGACAAGTAATTGACAAACAGGAGAAGGAAAAAGAACGATAAAGGGTGTGAGGTAAAGTCTGAACAGGAGATGAAGGGAACAAAGAGAAAGTGGATAATGACGGAGATAAAGAAGGATTGTAATCATGCATCTGTTAATTTGTGTGTGTGTGTGTGTGTGTGTGTGTGTGTGTGTGTTTGGACTATATAGTAAAAAATAATTAGGAAGACGGGAATAAAGAGCAATACAAGCCTTATAAATCATGCGGAGTGAGAGAGAGAGAGAGAGAGAGAGAGAGAGAGAGAGAGAGAGAGAGAGAGAGAGAGAGAGAGAGTAAAAAACAACTAATCCCTGTTTCGTGAATTCCCAAGAACCTGCTGAATGGATGCTGACCTAACAGGCTCAGCTCCTCCCCCTCCTCCTCCTCCTCCTCCTCCTCCTCCTCCTGCTCAGCCCTCCCTTGACCTCCGAGCCGTGGGTCAGCTGAGGTCAGGTCAATCCAGGCACATAAGCAGCTCAGTTCGCCGCTTATCTTTTTGCCTGACCCTTCCCTCCACTTTTTTTTTTTATCCCTCTCTTTTTTTCGTCTTTGCCATTTTTTTTTTCCTTATTTCCATTTTGCGTCTCTTTCTCTATATTTCTTCCTTTTTCTTTCATTCGTTTTTCTTTCTCTTGTGTCTCCCCATTTTTTGTCTTTTTCCTTTTTCCCTCATTTTCCTCTCTCTTTTGTTGTTTCGTTCTCCCTCCGCTCTCTCCTTCTTCCTTGTTTTCTTTCCTTCATCTGTTTTGTTTACCTTTGCCTCTTCCTTTTTTTTTTTCTTTTACTGCTGTTAGTCCCTTCCTCTTCTTTCCTATTCTCCTTTCTTGCTTTCTACCCTCTGTCCATTCTTCTTTCCTCTCTTCTTCCTTCTTTTTAATTTCCTCTATTCTTCTTCTCTTACCTATATCCATGTCCTGTTTTCCTTTTTCTTCTTCCTCTCATTTTCTCCTTTCTATCCTTTATCCATCCATCCCTCTTTCCTCTTTTCTCTCTCCTCTCTCCTCCCGCTTTCTTAAATTTTCCTCAGTTGATGTTTTTCATATCATTTTTAGCGGAAGTCGCTCAGTCATTAGACACAGTCCGCGGCGTGATGCGGGTAATTACCTGCCAATTAGGGAATTTTGATTGTGTAATTGCCTGTCAATTGCCCACCTGCCGGGGAAATATTTGATTAATCAGGTGGAAATCGTTGTCTGGGGAAATTACTACGGTATTATTATTATTATTATTATTATTATTATTATTATTATTATTATTATTATTATTATTATTATTATTATTATTAGCATCGTTACCAATTTTGTTTACCACAGCAACTATATCTGTAAACGCACATACATTCAGATATACATTCATACATACAGACAGACAGGGAGATATACATTAATGAATACATATATACATACATACATAGTTTTTTTTTTCTGTTTCCTTTGCTATAAAAAAAATACGTACATATCCACCAATATATACACACACAAGAACCTCCTTTTCCTCCTCCTCGTCTTCCTTTCTCCTCCTCCTCCTCCTCCTCCTCCTCCTCCTCCTCCTCTTCTATACACTTTCCACTCCTAGTCCACCACATAATTTAAGGTAGACACGAATTCACTCTCCCTTTCTTCCTCCTCCTCCTCCTCCTCCTCTTCCCTTTCCTACGCCTCACCACAAATGATACCAATCCCAAGTTTTTTCCCTCCCTCCCAAACCAAAGCGGCTAATCGTTACTTTTTTCCCCATTATTTTTCCCTTCCTTTTTTTTCCTCCACGCCGGAAGAGGGGAGATGCAGCCCTTCCCTCCCTTCCTCCCTTCCCTTCTCTCCCTCGGCGGCTGTGGGAAAAAAATGGACAGCGGAAAATATTACTCCTTAAATTCCAACTTCCTCCTCCTCTTCCTCCTTCCTCCTGTCCTCTTCCTCCTCCTCCTCCCGCCTCTACCTTCCCTGCCTTCTCTTTTGTTCCTCCCCGTCTTCTTCCTTCCTATGTTTCTCCTTTCTGTTTTTTCCTTTCCTCTTTATCCAGTTTTTACCTTCTCCTCCTCTTCCTTCTCTTCTTCCTTCCCATGTTCTCCTTTGTCTTTCATTTTCCTGTTTATCCAGTTATTGTCTCCTCCACTCTCTTCCTCTTCTTCCTTCCCATCATCTTCTTCCTTTCCTCTTCCTCCTCTTCCTCTTTTAATCATCTGCTTTCCCTGTACCTCTTCAACCTCCTCCTCTTCTTCGTCCCCATGCTCCTTCTCTTTCCCCTACCCCTCTCTCAAGTTTTATCCTCCTCCTCCTCCTCCTCCTCCATCTCTCCTACCTGAGTTAAATTTCTCCCTCTCCTCTAAGTGCATTGCCTTCATAATTTTCTGCTTTATTTTCATTAACTTATTTTTTATTACTTTTCGCTCTTACGTTTATAAAGCTAATTTATTATAAGGTTTAAGAGAAAGGAAATTGATCATATATTTTTGTTTCTTGTATCACACACACACACACACACACACACAGAGAGAGAGAGATCTGTGGGTTCCAAATTCCAGCTGTTGCCAAGTATTGAGTTAATCCTGGCCGGCTCACACCAAAGCTTCGTCTGGGCTTCACTAGCTCGGAAATCTGGGAGTGAAGCGAGTTCGGGATTCGCTCCAAAACTGATTCGAAACTCGCCCGCTCGAAAGCTGACTTGAAACTGCTTTGGTCACTCGCTCGCGGCTCGCATTTGTGTCACTGGGCAGGCAAGTTTATGGAGACTGGGGGAAGGGGGAAGAGGAGGAGGGGGGAATAGTAGGAGGAGGAAGAGGTGGAGGGAGTGGTTGTAAGGGTAGTAGTGGTGGTGGTTGAAATGGAGGAGAAAGAGGGGGATAATAGAGAAGGAGGAAGAGATGGTGGAGGTGACGGTTGTGGTGGAGAAGGAAAATAAATGGTGGAGATAGAGCGAGGAGGATGAGAAAGAGGAGAAGGAAAAGACGAAGCAGAAGAAGAAGAAGAAGAAGAAGAAGAAGAAAGAAAAAGTGGTGGTGGTGGAGGTTGTGATGGTGAGAAAGGAAGAGGATAAGAAAGAGGAGAAGGAAAAGAAGAAGAAGAAGAAAAAGAAGAAGAAGAAAAAGAAAAAGAAGAAGAAGAAGAAAAAGAAGAAGAAGAAGAAAAAGAAGAAGAAGAAGAAGAAGAAGAAGAAGAAGAAAGAAAGAAAAAGTGATGTTGGTGGAGGTTGTGATGGTCAGAAAGGAAGAGGAACATATGAAGGAAAAGGAGGAAGAAAGACAAAAACAAGAACAACAAAATTAAGAAGAGTAGGATATTGGTTTTGAGAGAATTTATATCGTGTCCTTTATATTCACTTTCAATTTCCTTCTGACGTTTTTCCTTCTTATTTATAACTTTCCTTTTACCTCTGAGAACATTTTACCCTCTATCGTCCACGCATATATTTTTTTTTTACAGTAAATGGCAATAAAATACTTAACTTTTTCCTTCTCATCCTCCTCCTCCTCCTCCTCCTCCTCCTTCTTCTTCTTCTTCTTCTTCTTCTTCTTCTTCTTCTTCTTCTTCCTTCACTATCCTTCTAACTATCTTCGTTCCTTTATCTCTAGTACTTCCCCCTCCAAAAAATAAATGAAAACTAATAAAGCCCACAATCTAACCATTATATATTCTATTATACATTAAACATTCAGGCCTTTACGATCGTCCATACATACATAAACACTAATTCATTATACATTCATCCATTTAAAACGTCACTCTTGGAATCTGCCGCCATCCATAGCATAGTACAACCCACTATTAGTTAACCAAATAGAAAAAAAACACCAAACGAACCTAATTAAACGAAGCACTATTAATAAGACAAAAAATAAAACAAGCCACCAAAATAAATAAAAAAAGATAATACACAAGAAAAAAAAACTTGATAAAACACAAACCACCGTCAACAAAACAAATCAACAAAACAACAAATCATCATCAACAAAAACAAACAGATACAACACACAAAACAAACCGTCCATTCAGAAACCAGAATAAAAAATAATCACTCTACTTTATTTTTACGAACTTTTGGTATCTTTATTTTTTACTTTATTTTTTTTCTTTATTTTACTTTTTACTTTATTTTACTTGTTACTTTATTTCACTTTATATTTTACTTTATTTTACTTTATTTAGATTTAACTTTTTACTTTTTATTATATTTTACTTTTTAATTTAACTTTATTCTACTTTTTACTTTATTTTACTTTTTTACTTTTTACTTTATTTTACTTTTTACTTTATTTTACTTTTTACTCTATTTTACTTTTTACTCTATTTTTTTTCTTTATTTTCTCGTTCTTAAGCTTCCTCCTCTACAGTATATATAAAAAAAAAATCACTCTTTATATTACACTTCCTTGCGTCTATGAGTAAGCTAAAGGCTGAGAAAGGAGGAGGAGGAGGAAGAGGAGGAGGAGGAGGAGGAGGAGGAGGAGGAGGAGGAGGAGGAGGAGCACTAAAGATAAACGAGCTTCCGGTTGAGATAAGGAAACGAAGATAGTGAGAAGGATAGAGGAGGAAGAAGAAGAGGAAGAGGAGGAGGAGGAGAAGGAGGAAGAGGAGGAGGAGGAAGAAGTGAAGAGTGTGTTTACTAAAGGTTGGAAGATAGTGGATGAGGGAGGATTGGAACTAAGGAGGAGGAGGAGGAGGAAGAGGAAGAAGAGAAGGAGGAGGAGGAGGAGGTAGAGGGTGCTAGAGAGGAGTATGAAGAAAGAGGAAGGAAGAAAGAGAAGTGTGAGGAAGGGGAGTTTGAAGTGTGTGTGTGTGTGTGTGTGTGTGTGTGTGTGTGTGTGTGTGGAGGAGGGATGACAAGGATTATATTGAAGAAGAGGAGGAGGAGGAGGATTAACAGAAGGGGAGGGAGAATATTGGAGGAGAGGGAGGGAGAGAGAGAGAGAGAGAGAGAGAGAGAGAGAGAGAGAGAGAGAGAAGCATAACATGTAAGGATTAACGAGGGAAAGGAAGAATGGAGAAGAGAAAGAAAGAGAGAGAGAGGGAGAGGGAGAAGGAGGAAGAAGTGGAAAACAAGGAAATGCAGGAGAGAAAAAAAAAAGGAGGTGGAAGAGGATTAAGAGAAGGAAGGAAATAGGGAAAGAAAAATGTAGAGAAAGGCAGGAAATTAGAAGGAAAGGGAAACGTAGGAGGAGGAGGAGGAGGAGGAAGAAGAAGAAGAAGAAGAAGGAAGGAAGATAATAAAAAGATCCATATTATCAGTTTTAAAGGACCAAATATTTAGTTACTCAATACATCAATATTTACAGAGAGAGAGAGAGAGAGAGAGAGAGAGAGAGAGAGAGAGAGAGAGAATGGTTTATCACGGCGCATAATAGTTTATTGCTTACCGCTTTGTTTGCTTGTTGGTGTGTGTGTGTGTGTGTGTGTGTGTGTGTGTGTGTGTGTGTGTGTGTGTGTGTGTGTTTTAGGGGATGACCAGCGATTCATGTAAATTACTAAACCGTTTTTCATTTGTTCCCCTTTTTTTACGGTTTTTACGGTTGTCTGTTTACCGTTCAATCATTTCCCGCAATATTTCTCTCTGTATCATGTTTTTTTGTTTTGTTTTGTTTGTTTGTTTGTTTGTTTTCCTCTTCGTGTTGCGTTCTCCTCCTGCACTTTAACACAATGCTTACTGCTCCACTTGTCAGCACTTCCCTTCCTCCTCCTCCTCCTCCTCCTCCTCCTCCTCCTCCTCCTCCTCCTCTTACTCTTCTTTATCCTCCTCTTCCTCCTTCTCCTCCTCCATTATAAACCTGCATGGAGTTCAAAGCCTGTGAGTGACATATTTCTCTCTCTCTCTCTCTCTCTCTCTCTCTCTCTCTCCTATAACTAATTGAAATGCGGCCTATTCAGAGCGTGTGTATAGTCGCTCTAATATTAACTGTATCTATATATATTAAAGAGAATCTAATCCCGTTCTCTTTAATCTGTATCTATTTCTGTGAACCAATCCTCTTGTTGTTTGTTTGCTTCTTTTATCTTTCAATTTGAGAGAGAGAGAGAGAGAGAGAGAGAGAGATTGTTCTTTTCTTCCTTTTCAAATCTCGTATTCTCATCTCTGTTAATACCCTCTAGATTTTTCATACTCCAATATATGTATGGGTTGTTGTTTTTTTAAGTTATAGTCATATTTCTGTGGTTTTCTTTTTTTCTATATTTCCATCTATTTATCCATTATTTTTTTCCTACATATGTTTACTATCTTTATCAATATTTTTTCTATCTATCTTTTCATAATTATCTTCTTCCTCTTCTACATCCATCTTCTTCCCTTCCTTTTCTCTCCTTTCCTTGCCCTCTTCTATGCCCCCACCTCTTCTTTCCTTTCCTCTCCTCCATTTATCTCCATCTTTGTTATTTTTTGTTGATTTCCTCTCCTTTCTTAATTCTTCTCCTCAAACATTTCTTATTCGCCTTTTTCCCTTCCTTTTCTCTCCTTTTCTACCCTTCTACTATGCCTTCGCCTCTTCTTTCCTTTCCTCTCCTCCATTTATCTCCTTTTCTTTGTTATTTTTTGTTGATTTCCTCTCCTTTCTTAATTCTTCTCCCCTCAAACATTTCTTATTCGCCTTTTTCCCTTCCTTTTCTCTCCTTTTCTAGCTCTTCTCTGCCCTCACCTCTTCTTTCCTTTCCTCTCCTCCATTTATCTCCTTTTCTTTGTTATATTTTTTTTATTTCCACTCCTTTTTTCTTAACTCCTCTCCCCTCAAACATTTCTTATTCACTTTTTTCCCTTCCTTTTCTCTTTTCCTCTTGCTCTCTTCTTTACTCTCACCTCCTCTTATCCTCTCCTCTCCTTCATTTATCTCCATCTTTGTTATTTTTTTTGTTGATTTCCTCTCCTTTCTTAATTCTTCTCCCCTCAAACATTTCTTATCCACACTTTCCCTCCTTCCTCTTCTCTCCTTATCTAGCTCTTTTCTATGCCCTCACCTCTTCTTTCCTTTCCTCTTCTCCATTTATCTCCATCTTTGTTATTTTTTTGTTGTTTTTGTTGATTTCCTCTCCTTTCTTAATTCTTCTCCCCTCAAACATTTCTTATTCACACTTTCCCTCCTTCTCTCTTCCCTCTCCTCTCCTCTCCTCTTAATGTCCATCCTCTTCATCACTCCTTCCTTTGCCTCCCTCTCATCTTAATGCTTCTCATCTCCCATCTTCGTCTTCCCCTCCTTTGTATTCACGCTTCCTCTCCTTCATCCTTTGGTCTTCAAGATTCTCCCTCTTATTTCTCTTCTTATTTTTTTTCCTCTCATTTTTCTTCTTTTTCTCCTTCGTGTTTTCTCTCTTTCTTTACTTCTTTACCTTAATTTCTCCTCCTCCACTTCTCCCTCCTCCATTTCGCTCTCCTCCACTTCTCCCTCCTCCACTTATCTCTTCTCCTCCTCTTCTTCTCCTTCTCCTCCTCTTCTCCTCCTCCTCCTCCTCCTCTTCTCCTCCTCTTCTCCTCTTCCTCCTCTCCTCATCCGTCTAGATCCCTTCTCTCCTTCATCCTCTTTTCCTTTGTCTTTTTTCTTTATTTTCTTTTACCTTTTTTGCTTTCTTAATTTACTTTTTTACTTTCTCTTTACTTCTCTTCTTCCTCCTCCTCCTCCTCCTCCTCCTCCTCAGCTGGAGAGGCAGACAGATATAGAAGCTCAAGAGGCGCTTCTTTGGAAATAGATATTGAAGTGTCGCCCTTAAGGACATGCCCTTGAGAGAGAGAGAGAGAGAGAGAGAGAGAGAGAGAGAGAGAGAGAGAGAGAGAGAGTTACTTGAAGGCGAGAAGGAAGAAGACGATGATAGAGAAAAAAAAGTATGAAGCAGAAAAAAGTTTAAGTAGAAGATAATAAGGAAAAGGAAGAGGGCGATGAGGGTGGAGATAGAAGAGGAGAGAGAGAGAGAGAGAGAGAGAGAGAGAGAGAGAGAGAGAGAGAGAGAGAGAGAGAGAGAGAAGGATGCGGAAGAAGTTAGAGTAGAAGGAAGATAAGGAGGAAAACGAAGAGGGTGATAAGGGTGAGGGGAGAAGATGAAGGGAAGAGGGCGAGGAAGGCTCTTGGGTAACTTTGAAGTGGAGGGAAATGGGAAATGTGTGTGTGGGAATAATTTTTTTACCTCTCTTTTTTTTTTCTTGGAATGGAGATGGACGGGGGACGAAAATTTAGTTAGAGAGAGAGAGAGAGAGAGAGAGAGAGAGAGAGAGAGAGAGAGAGAGAGAGAGAGAGAGAGAGAGAGAGAGAGAGAGAGAGAGAGAGAGAGAGAGAGAGAGAGTGGAGAATCAAGTTAAGAAATTCATGTGAGAAAGAAAAATCGGTGAAAAATATTATGCAGAGACAGATAGACAGACAAGCGAGACATACAGATAAATAGACAGACAGACAGGCAGACAGAGACACAGACAAACAAAGAAGAATTTCGAAAAGTAAGAATTGCGTGAGAGAAAGAAAAATGGATGAAAAATGTAAATGCAGAGAGAGAGAGAGAGAGAGAGAGAGAGAAACTAGTGAGAAATGTGAGAGAATGAAAAGGTGAAAATTTTAATACAGATGAGGGAAATAAGGAAAGGAAGAAAGGAAAAAAGAAGGAAAAGAAATGAATGTAGGAAGAAAGAAAATGAAGGAAAGAAAAAAGGAGGAAAGAAAAAAAGATGAAAGGAAAGTAAGAATAAGCAATAAGAGAGAGAGAGAGAGTCCTGTGATGCTCCTCTGCTCGGAAAACACGTGAATCAGCTTCGTTTCTCGGCTCAAAACAGGAGGAAAATATTATGCCGGGGTTCGCACATTGCCTCAAAAACAACCCGACGCGGTATTATGAATCACAGCGGCGGTGACCCAAAAAATTTAGTGCCGTGGGAATACAATAAGCGGTTAGATACAGGCCTTTATTTTTGTTTTTTTGTGTGTGGTTCTTCGCTTTGTACCATATGTTTAGTTTTTTTTTTCTTTCCTCATTTTTTCTGTTATGTTTTCCTTTTGGTTTTCTTTCTTTTTTCCTCTTTTCCTTCCATTCACTCGTTTCTTACTTTTTCTTACTTTTTTCTTTCCTCTTTTCTTACTCCTTTTCTCTGTTCCTTCTCCTATTTTTCCTTCCTTTTCTTTCTTCCTTCCTTCGTTCCTTCCTTCCTGTCTACCAATCTTCCTTTTTTCCTTCATTTTCTTTCCTTTCTTCTTCCTTTCATTTGTATTCTACTTTGTTTTCTTCCTTTTTCTTTCCTTATTTTGTTACTCCTTTCCTCCGTCCTTTCCTATTTTTCCTTCCTTTTCTTTCTTTCTTCCTTATTTTTTTCCTTTCTTCCTTCCTTCGTTTCTTCCTTCCTTTCTGTCTACCAATCTTCCTTTTTTCCTTCATTTTCTTCCCTTCTTCCTTCCTTTCATTCGTTTCCTACTTTCTTTTCTTGCATTTCTCTTTCCTCTTTCTTTTTTCCTTTCTTCCTTTTCTCCTCACTTCGTTCCTTCCTTCCTTCCTTCCTGTCTACCAATCTTCCTTTTTCTCCTTCATTTTCTTTCCTTCCTCCTTCCTTTCATTCGTTTCCTACTTTCTTTTCCTTCTTTTCTCTTTCCTTTTCTTCTTACTCCTTTCATCCCTCCTCTTCTTTTCTTACTTTCTACCTTCCTTCCTTTTTTTTCCTTCCTTTTTTCCTTCCTTTCTTCCTTCTTTCCTTTCCACCATTATTTATTTTCCTCTTTCACTTTCTTCCCTTCTTCCTTCCTTTCACTACCATTACCACTATACCCTTCCTCCCTTCCCTCCTTCTTTTTCCTTCCATACCTCCATCCTTCCATTCTTTCCCTTTTTTCCTCTCCCCTTCCCTCCGTCTTTCCCTCCCTCACAACCTTATCTTAACCTTTACTACCCTTCCTCCCCCCCTCCTCTCTCCCTTCCTCTCTCCCT
>NC_066533.1:9172011-9189511 GCF_024679095.1 Eriocheir sinensis
CAGTCCCTTCGCAGAGCCGTATTACTAAACATTTCGTCGCCCAAGTTCACAAATTTGACAAGGCTTTCGTAGGAGTTGTGGGCATTTCCAGGAGTAGTTTTATGACCGTAGTGGTAGTTTGACCCTTTTTCTGTACCACGAACCTAAGGAAACGCTGCAAAGAACCCGATTGATCCCCTCTTTGACCTTTAGAAATACTTGATGTGAGCAGCGAATGTTTCTTATAATACCGACCTACCTATCGTTCCTGCTGTGACGTTTCCATTTGCTTCTATCATTCATGTCAGGCCCAAAAATGTCCCGTTCCTCCAATCCCTTCGCGGTCAATTCTTCTTTTATGCAGATGACCCTATACGTATACAACAAGAAAAATGGGAGATGCTTTATACAAAAATTTGACAAGGCTTTCGTAGGAGTTGTGGGCATTTCCAGGAGTAGTTTTATGACCGTAGTGGTAGTTTGACCTTTTTTCTGTACCACTAACCCAAAGAAACACTGCACAGAACCCGATTGATCACCTCTTTGACCTTTAGAAATACTTGATGTGAGCAGCGAATGTGTTTTATAATACCGACCTACCTATCGTTCCTGCTGTGACGTTTCCATTTGCTTCTATCATTCATGTCAGGCCCCAAAAATGTCCCGTTCCTCCAATCCTCCAATCCCTTCGCGGTCAATTCTTCTTTTATGCAGATGACCCTATACGTATACAACAAGAAAAATGGGAGATGCTTTATACAAAAATTTGACAAGGCTTTCGTAGGAGTTGTAGGCATTTCCAGGAGTAGTTTTATGACCGTAGTGGTAGTTTGACCCTTTTTCTGTACCACGAACCTAAAGAAACACTGCACAGAACCCGATTGATCCCCTCTTTGACCTTTAGAAATACTTGATGTGAGCAGCGAATGTTTCTTATAATACCGACCTACGTATCGTTCCTGCTGTGACGTTTCCATTTGCTTCTATCATTCATGTCAGGCCCCAAAAATGTCCCGTTCCTCCAATCCCTTCGCGGTCAATTCTGCAGATGACCCTATACGTATACAACAAGAAAAATGGGAGATGCTTTATACAAAAATTTGACAAGGCTTTCGTAGGAGTTGTGGGCATTTCCAGGAGTAGTTTTATGACCGTAGTGGTAGTTTGACCCTTTTTCTGTACCACGAACCTAAGGAAACGCTGCAAAGAACCCGATTGATCCCCTCTTTGACCTTTATAAATACTTGATGTGAGCAGCGAATGTGTCTTAAAATACCGACCTACGTATCGTTCCTGCTGTGACGTTTCCATTTGCTTCTATCATTCATGTCAGGCCCAAAAAATCTCCCTTTCCTCCAATCCCTTCGCGGTCAATTCTTCTTTTATGCAGATGACAACAAGAAAAATGGGAGATGCCTTATACATCCCAACCCCGAGGTGATAAAAGACCCATTCGCAAACCTTCCCCACACCCACATTTGATACGCTTCGTAGAGGTTATGCTGGTATTTCCTAGGGTAGTTTTACGAGCCGAGTGGTAGTTTGACAAGACTTCTGCACCGTGAACGTCAAAAGCACTCCTGAGAACCCGCCTAATCTCCTTTGTGGTCTTTGGAAATATATGTTGTGAGTGTGTTGTTGTAAAAAAAAAAATGTTGTGAGAGCCGAAAGTGTTTGGGAATACGGTCCTAAAAATAAAGCTTCCAGGATATGAATGTGAAAAATACTCATGAATGTGAAAAATGCTATCCCAACTAACCCTTCCTGTAGCACTTGGAAATATATGTCGAGAGTCGAAAGCGTCTGAGAACAAGAGCTCCCAGGATTGCACAAAGGTAAATACATAGAAAAACACGGAATTAATGCTTGGTGGTGGAAAATAGGCACGCACAATGCAAATAATGCTGAAGGGAACAGTCATGATTCTCAGGAGGAAATTCCTCGACCCCACCTTAGTTTACGCTGACTCACCTGCTCTCTCTCTCTCTCTCTCTCTCGCTGCTCTTGAAGAGATCTCCCCCAGGCTACTAATGATTCACTGTTTGTTATTCACACAGGTACGAACGACGTCACCACGACCCGGTCTGAGGAACTCCTAGACAAGTACCGTAGGCTCATCCAGCAGTAAAGTCTAAATCCGCCCACGGACGTGGGCGGAGAGCGACTTCTTCAGTAAGGCCTTCAGCCTAAACAACCGCTTACAGACTCTTTGCAGAGAGCTTGACGTGGAGTTCTTCAACGCCTGGGACAATTTCTACGGACAAAGTGAGCTCTTCCACAGGGACGGAATACACCTGTCTCCCATCGGGGCAGCCAGATTCGGAAGGGTCCTCAACGACGCAGTACGTGACACCCGATCAAAAAACGACCCTCAGCCACGTCCCTCCACCCCGCCCGTGTAAATAGACGCCATGCATCGCAACAAACCCGTAACCGTGATCCCGCAAGTACCACCACCTCTATTACCAAGCCTCTAGATAACTTAAAAATCCTTAGTTTCAATGCGCGTAGCCTAAGCAACAATTTTGATGAACTGAGATGTCTTGCTCTTACAGAAAATTTTGACATAATTGCTATAACCGAAACATTTATCGACACCACAAACATTGATTTAAGTTCCGAATACAACATAGATGGCTACAGACTCTTCAACAAAGATCGTGTAAACCGTAGAGGCGGTGGCGTCGCCCTTTTTGTCAAAAGCTATTTGCAACCCACTGACAAAACACCAAGAGACAGTAACGTTGAACATTTGTGCGTGCGAATAAACATTGCAAAAGTCAATTTAAATATATCTGTCACCTACAGGCCTCCCGGGCAATCACTCGATGACGACCTTGAAATGTACGGCGTTTTAAGGCAGTCACTTAATAACAACGACTCATTGATATTAGGAGACTTTAACCTCCCCCATATCGACTGGGCGACACTGTCAGGTACAAAAGGCGAGTCACATAGAATGATCGAATTTCTAGAAGAAAATTATCTAAGCCAAATGGTTTCTGAACCAACTCGACAAAATAACATACTCGACCTTGTTATAACGACCCAAGATGACCTAGTCAGTAAGGTCACGGTAGGAGAACACCTCGGTTCTTACGATCATAAATTAGTGCGCGTCGACATTAGAGCTCAAACATCAGTGACTGAAAATAAAGTAAAGGTGCCCAATTTCAAAAGAGCTAACTTCGTAGAAATCCGACAAAAACTAACAGAAATACAACTATCAGATGACGGCAATGTAGAGGAAGCCTGGCTAAGCTTTAAAAATCACTTACTCACTCAGCAGAACATATTCGTCCCCTTGTGCGAGAAGCGAATTAACACTAATAAAAGCCCACCTTGGTTTAATAGCGAAATTAAACACTCAGTCAAGGAGAGAAAATTGTTTTACAGGTTAAAGAAAGAACAAAGCACGCCCGAAAACATTAGACTTTATAACGATGCCAGGCGACGAGTAAAAAGATTAGTATGTCAGGCAAAGCGTAGATATGAAGAAAATATTGCAGCCAACTGTAAAAATAATCCGAAATCTTTCTTCAGTTACATAGACAACAGAAAGACGATCAGAAGTGGAATTGGAATTTAACAAACAGCGACGGTGCACTAGTGACTGACAGCCAACACATTGCAAACCTCTTAAACAATTACTTTTCCTCGGTGTTTAATACTAACAGTCTTCCTCCCGCTACCACCAACACCAGTACTAATGTAAATCTCGAGCATGCATTGCCTAATTTTGAAATAACAACCGATGAAGTCCTTAAAGCTCTCCATTCACTTAAAACAAATAAAAGTCTCGGACCCGATAAAGTATATCCTATACTGCTTAAAGAAACAAAGAGCGAAATACTTTCCTCCCTCACAACCGTATTCAATATGTCCTTGCGACAAGGCATCGTCCATTCGGATTGGAAAAAGGCTAACGTGACACCGATTTTTAAGAAAGCAGACAAAAAATTACCAGGTAACTACCGACCCATTAGTCTAACTCCAATTGTAGGTAAGCTACTTGAGAATATAATTGGAGACAAAATTGTGAGCTACCTCGAAAGTCACTCATTAATTGGGGATCCACAACATGGCTTCCGTAACAAAAGATCCTGCCTATCAAATCTATTGACCTTTTATAACGACCTCTTCTCAGTTTATGACGTAACCAAATCATTGGACGTAGTCTATCTTGATTTCCAGAAAGCGTTTGATAAAGTCCCACATCATAAATTACTTTATAAATTAAAACAAATAGGTATTGACGGTCAAGTAAACCAATGGATCGCGAATTGGTTGAGCAACAGACAACAAAGAGTGGTGATTGACGGATTTAACTCAGAGTGGGCGCCGGTCACTAGTGGCATCCCTCAGGGCTCGGTTCTTAGCCCAGTGCTCTTCATTATTTACATCAACGACGTGGATGTTGGACTCAATAACCGCATTAGTAAATTTGCAGACGACACAAAGATTGGTAACTCGGTTCTCACTGACGAAGACAGGCAAAGCCTCCAAGAGGATTTGCACAAAATTTCAGCTTAGTCGGATAGATGGGAGATGCCCTTTAACGTAGACGAGTGCCAGGTCCTTCAAGTTGGAACAAGAAATAAGAAGTTCGATTACGAAATGTGCGGCGTTAAACTCACAAGCGTTCAATGCGTTAAGGACCTGGGGACCAAAATCGCATCAAACCTCAAATTCTCACATCAATGCAACGATGCAGCAAATAAAGCGAACAGAATGTTGGGCTTCATTAAAAGAAACTTTTTATTCAAGAATAAAGATGTAATACTTCCGCTCTACAATAGTTTAGTCAGACCCCACTTGGAATATGCAGTACAGTTTTGGTCTCCTCACCATGCAAAGGACATTGCTAAATTAGAAGGTGTTCAGCGTCGGGCAACAAAAATGATCCCTTCCTTGCGCAACTAATCCTACGAAGAAAGGTTTTCCACCCTTAACATGTTCTCTCTTGAGAAACGTCGCCTCCGAGGAAAACTGATCGAATGTTTTAAAATACTTAATGGTTTCACGAATGTAGACAGAACAAAATTGTTTATGATCGATGACACTTTGCGAACGAGGAACAATGGCATAAAACTCAAATGTAGACAAGTAAATTCAGACTGCACCAAATGTTTCTTCACCAACGTTGTAGTGCGAGAATGGAATAAGCTCCCACCGTCAGTGGTCCAGTGTAACACGTTTGACTCCTTTAAAAACAAGCTCGACCGTCACTTCCTTGAACTTAATATTAACTAGAGTAGAAAAGCAACGTTTTGGAGCCATCTGATAAGTGTAGATTCACTTAGGTTTAAGGACAGACCACCTAGTCTGGACCATGGGGTCTGTGTGGTCTGATTTTCTATGTAAATCTCTCTCTCTCTCTCTCTCTCTCTCTCTCTCTCTCTCTCTCTCACACACACACACACTCACTCTCTCTCTCTCTCTCTCTCTCTCTCTCTCTCTCTCTCTCTCTCTCTCTCTCTCTCTCTCTCTCTCTCTCTCTCTCTCTCTCTCTCTCTCTCTCTATTTCCCTATCTATTTGTCAATGAATCTATTTATCATTTATTAGTTTTTGTATTGATTAATAGTTTATTGTTGCAAGTAAACAACAAAGGAGAAGGGAAGAACATGCCATCCCAACCCCCAGCAAAATAATACAGCAAAACACTTTTTGTTACTCAAGTTCTTTGGTCCGTGAAGAATGATCAAAGCGAAGAGGAGGAGGAGGAGGAGGAGGAAGGTAGAGGAGGTAGTAGATACGAAAGTCATGTGACACGTGGACACGAGACACAAGGAGACAGAGATGGAGTGATAAGGGCGTATGGAGACAGCGGAGAACACAAGAATCACGATAAAGATCTGTATACGTCACTGAGGCTCGGAAGCGTGGATGGGAACAACGAGATGAAGGATGAATAGGATAAACGATAAAGGGTGATATATTTAAAGGGGGGTTGCCTTAAAATGAAAACATATACATTTACTTATTCTTGAGATGAATAAATAAGAGTTAGGGTTTTGTTTTAAGTTATGGGATGTTAGTCGAGAGGAGAACAGTGGTTTAATGGAAGAGATACTGAAAGAAAATGGGGTTAGAGTTCCCAGGGGTGAGGTTTGAGGGGGGTTACTCTAAAATTAAGGGAAATGAGGTCCGGGTTGCCTTAAACACACAAGTAGATATTATGGATCCGTATTTTCAGACGCTTTCGGCTCTCACAACTATTTCCAAAGGCCTTATCATGAGTGTTTTTCAGTTCATGATCTCAAACTATCACTAAGCTCATAAAACTATACCTATGGAAACACTAACACAACCTCCACGAAAGCCTTATCAAATGTAAATGTATAAAAGGGTTATTACACTGGGCAAATTTTCCGTGGATCTTCAGTCAAACCACGATATCCGCTAGCGTGGTTCTCATTTGTTTCTTGTTATTGCTGATGATGATGATGGTGAGTAATACCGTCGCCCTTCAGTGCAATCTACCGTAGCTTTGGATGATCATGGACACGTCAGAAAACCACGGAAATATGAGAGCCACGCCAGTTGAAATCGTGGTTTGAATGAAGATCCACGGAAAATTTGCCCAGTGTAATATAGCCCCTTAAGCCGCGAAATGTTTGAGAATATGGCCCTTAGTGGATTTTTATATAGTTAGGTCACAGAAGAGAATGAGGTGATATTAGAAGCTGGTTTACATTAATCTCTGTTTATCTTAGTAGGATTGTAAGGAGATGGGAACCGAGCTATGTATTAATAAAGGGGATGTCAATAAAATTTTGAGAGTGAAAGAGCCAGGTAGGACGCGTGGCAATGGTTTTAGATTCAACAAAGACATAGGAACAGGCTTGGCTCTTGCAGACTCCTTACGTTCTTATGTTCTTATGTTCTTAAGTACCTTATGTTCTCTGTGCGTCTCAGGTCTCAAAAAGTTATCAAGTATAATTTTAGCTTAGCATAGTTAGTTAGCTAGTTAGTTTAGGAGTTAGTTAGTTGCACAGTTAGTTAGTTAGTTAGTTAGTCAGTTTGTTAGTTCAGTAGTTCGGTAGTTAGCTATAATTAGTTAGTTAGTTAGTAATAGTTAGCTCGGTAGTTATTTATAGTTAGCTGGTTAGTTAGTTACCAATCCTTACCACTTTTACTAAAACTGGTTAGAAAATCCCATCTTTTAACGAAACTATACAACCCCTTATTTACCTTTTCTTCAGTTCATTATATAACCAGGGAAGAGCTCTGTGAATAGCCTATATAGTCAGGCCTGTGTGTAAGGCTAAGAACTGCCTATTCGTGTGATGATAAGGCGGGGTCAAGAGATGTTTACGCAACGCTAGAGGTAGGTAGGCCAGTCAGCTGTTTGGCGTATGGGCAGTATTACAAGTCAAACCCGAGAAGTTTTGGGTCATTACAAAGGTCGGTTTAGGGGCCATATTACAAATCCAATCTGAGAAGTTTCGGGTCCCTGCAGAGTTATTCATCCCGATCTCTGTAGGGACCCGAAACTTCTTGAATTGGACTTGTAGTACGGCCCCTAAACCGACCTTTGCAGGGACCCGAAACTTCTTGAATTGGACTTGTAGTATGGGCCCTAAACCGACCTTTGTAGGGACCCGAAACTTCTTGAATTGGACTTGTAGTATGGGCCCTAAACCGATCTTTGCAGGGACCCGAAACTTCTTGAATTGGACTTGTAGTATGGACCCTAAACCGACCTTTGCAGGGACCCGAAACTTCTTGAATTGGACTTGTAGTACGGACCCTAAACCGACCTTTGCAGGGACCCGAAACTTCTTGAATTGGACTTGTAGTACGGACCCTAAACCGACCTTTGCAGGGACCCGAAACTTCTTGAATTGGACTTGTAGTACGGCCCCTAAACCGACCTTTCAGGGACCCGAAACTTCTTGAATTGGACTTGTAGTACGGCCCCTAAACCGACCTTTCAGGGACCCGAAACTTCTTGAATTGGACTTGTAGTACGGACCCTAAACCGACCTTTGCAGGGACCCGAAACTTCTTGAATTGGACTTGTAGTACGGACCCTAAACCGACCTTTGCAGGGACCCGAAACTTCTTGAATTGGACTTGTAGTACGGCCCCTAAACCGACCTTTGCAGGGACCCGAAACTTCTTGAATTGGACTTGTAGTATGGCCCCTAAACCGACCTTTGCAGGGACCCGAAACTTCTTGAATTGGACTTGTAGTATGGCCCATAAGCCGACCTTTGTAGGGACCCGAAACTTCTTGAATTGGACTTGTAGTATGGCCCATAAGCCGACCTTTGTAGGGACCCGAAACTTCTTGAATTGGACTTGTAGTACGGCCCCTAAACCGACCTTTGCAGGGACCCGAAACTTCTTGAATTGGACTTGTAGTACGGCCCCTAAACCGACCTTTGCAGGGACCCGAAACTTCTTGAATTGGACTTGTAGTACGGCCCCTAAACCGACCTTTGCAGGGACCCGAAACTTATTGAATTGGACTTGTAGTACGGACCCTAAACCGACCTTTGCAGGAACCCGAAACTTCTTGAATTGGACTTGTAGTACGGCCCCTAAACCGACCTTTGCAGGGACCCGAAACTTCTTGAATTGGACTTGTAGTATGGCCCCTAAACCGACCTTTGTAGGGACCCGAAACTTCTTGAATTGGACTTGTAGTACGGCCCCTAAACCGACCTTTGCAGGGACCCGAAACTTATTGAATTGGACTTGTAGTACGGCCCCTAAACCGACCTTTGCAGGGACCCGAAACTTCTCGGGTTTGATTTGTAATACGGCCCATTATGGCTGATAGCAGACGGACAAACAAAGGAACAAAGGCCCATTCGCAAACATTCCGGGGCCTACACACCCACATTTGATAAGGCTTTCGTAGAGGCTGTGTTAGTATTTCCATGGGTAGTTTTATAAGTTTGACAAGGCTTACACACCCACATTTGATAAGGCTTTCGTAGAGGCTGTGTTAGTATTTCCATGGGTAGTTTTATAAGTTTGACAAGGCTTACACACTCACATTGGTTAAGGCTTTGGTAGAGGTTGTGTTTGTATTTCCATGGGAAGTTTTATAAGTTTGACAAGGCTTACACACTCACATTGGTTAAGGCTTTGGTAGAGGTTGTGTTTGTATTTCTATGGGAAGTTTTATAAGTTTGACAAGGCTTACACACTCACATTGGTTAAGGCTTTGGTAGAGATTGTTTGTATTTCTATGGGAAGTTTTATAAGTTTGACAAGGCTTACACACTCACATTGGTTAAGGCTTTGGTAGGGGTTGTGTTAGTATTTCCATGAGTAGTTTTATGAGCTTAGTGATTGTTTGATAAGGCTTACACACTCACATTTGATAAGGCTTTCGTAGAGGTTGTGTTGTATTTCCATGGGTATAGTTTTATGAGCTTAGTGATAGTTTGATAAGGCTTCTGCGCCATGAATGTGAAACAAATATTTATGAGAACCTTTGTGGCCTTTGGAGATATTTGTTGTAGGGGCCGAAAGTGTCTGAGGTAATATACGGGCCCAAAATAGCAACCCAGAAATTGTAGAAGTCCGGGCAGACCGAGAACCAGGTGGAGAGATGAAATTAGAGCATTTTTAGGAGCAGGATAAAGAATTAATACACCACCATCAGACTTGGGAAGGTGAAGGACGTTGTGAATGTTTTTTTTTTTTTTGTGTGTGTGTGTGTGTGTGTGTGTGTGTGTGTGTGTGTGTGTGTGTGTGTGTGTGTGTGTGTGTGTGTGTGTGTGTGTATTATAGCAGGAAACAAGCCGACCTCATTCACGCCTATATTGCTTTATTTCTTTACATTTTGCATTTGTATTCTGTATATTATCGTAAAATATAAAAATAATCCCCCTAAATTCTTCGAGTGCTCTTGCCCCTTGACAGTGCCGTAATTTCCGGGGGTTAGGGAGGATAGAGCCCCCTAATGTTTCCTATATCGGCGTCAATATGCCCCTAAAAGTGCTTATTTAAAAAAATTCCACACCTCCGTATGCTCGCTTCACTCGCCACCCTCCAGCCACCTCATGAACCTATGCTGGAGTATTCTAAACTTCTTTCCTGACTGTTCAGATTGAAAGAAAACAAAATCCTTAATATTTTCCTCTGGTGAAGGAGATAGCATTTCCTATTTGCACGCTTTAAAGAACCAAGCAAGGGAGGAGAAACTACCGAAGTCCTGAGTTTCAACTTTTCTTTTCCACAACCCAATCTCCAACTTGAAAGCCTCAATCTTGCCAGTCACATAAAAATATCCCCACCATTGCCTTAAGGGGATAGGCTTAATTGATGCAGCTTCTCAAAGTTGGAGGCCATGTATGACACTCTGGCAGTCAAGTAATTGTCCTGGAGTTGGCAAATTCCTCATACTTTTCCCCACACCTTGGGGGCAGTATCGGCCTCTTTGGGGGAATGGCTCTTTATACTTTACAGTTAGTACTGAGTGATATATACTAATATACTAGCTGT
The DNA here is from genome assembly GCF_024679095.1 of Eriocheir sinensis. Classification (NCBI taxonomy): domain Eukaryota; kingdom Metazoa; phylum Arthropoda; class Malacostraca; order Decapoda; family Varunidae; genus Eriocheir; species Eriocheir sinensis. The sequence continues at coordinate 9,182,459 of NC_066533.1, forward strand.
AATACACCCATTTGTAATACTTTAATTGCAATTCAAATTAATATCTCACATTACATTTGTAATATTGTCTCCCTAAAACATCATTATTTCCGTATGCCCTTTGAAAAAATAATCATGCATCCTGGGGTACACTATGCACTCAAGTTGACAATCAGTGCTCTAAATATTTGGGCATCAGAAAAAAAAGTAGTTTCAGACTCCATCCTACGGAAGAGCACAGAGCTCATAGTACCGATTTATGGTTAGGACTGAGACCACTCACACACAACACACCGCGACAACGAGGTCACAACTCCTTGCCTGACGTCGCGTACATACTCACTGCTAGGTGAACAAGGGCTACACGTGAAAGAAGATAAACCCAACTTCTCTTCACTCGGCCGGGGAATTGTACCCCGGTCCCTCTGGTTGTAAGCCAGACGCTCTACCCCTGAGCTACCAGACCGTGTATATGTGTGGGTGTGCGTGTGGGTGAGTGTAGGGTTCGGCGACACCATTCCAGATATTAACAAGACGTGTTCAAGCATTCAGACTCGCCACCCTTTGGGTGGCCCCCAAAGGATGGACTCTGCCATGCAGGGGGAGGGATGTTTCCCTGCAGGGAGAGGATTCCCTGCACTGAAATGAGAGGCCTCTTTCTGAGAAGAAAGAAGAGAGGAGGAGGCCTCCCTCCAATAGGACAAAATAAGATGAGAGGGAGGACTCCATTAAAAAAGGATATAACGAGAGGAGAGGTAGGTCTCCCTCCGAAAAGGAATAAAAAGAGAGGGGGAGGTCTCCCTCCAAAAAGGAATAAAAAGAGAGGGGTGAGGTCTCCCTACAAAAAGGAATAAAAAGAGAGGGGGGAGGTCTCCCTCCGAAAAGGAATAAAAAGGGAGGGGGAGGTCTCCCTCCAAAAAGGAATAAAAAGAGAGGGGGAGGTCTCCCTCCAAAAAGGAATAAAAAGAGAGGGGGAGGTCTCCCTCCGAAAAGGAATAAAAAGAGAGGGGGACGTCTCCCTCCGAAAAGGAATAAAAAGAGAGGGGGGAGGTCTCCCTCCGAAAAGGAATAAAAAGAGAGGGGGAGGTCTCCCTCCGAAAAGGAATAAAAAGAGAGGGGGGAGGTCTCCCTCCGAAAAGGAATAAAATGGGAGGGGGAGGTCTCACTCAAAAAATGAATAAAAAGAGAGGGGGAGGTCTCCCTCCAAAAAGGAATAAAAAGAGAGGGGGAGGTCTCCCTCCGAAAAGGAATAAAAAGAGAGGGGGAGGTCTCCCTCCGAAAAGGAATAAAAAGAGGGGAGGTCTCCCTCCAAAAAGGAATAAAAAGAGAGGGGGAGGTCTCCCTCCGAAAAGGAATAAAAAGAGAGGGGGAGGTCTCCCTCCGAAAAGGAATAAAAAGAGAGGGGGACGTCTCCCGACCCAAAGGACTAAAAACAGAGGGGGAGGTCTCCCTCCGAAAAGGAATAAAAAGAGAGGGGGAGGTCTCCCTCCAAAAAGGAATAAAAAGAGGGGAGGTCTCCTCCGAAAGGAATAAAAAGAGGGGAGGTCTCCTCCAAAAGGAATAAAAGAGGGGAGGTCTCCTCCGAAAAGGAATAAAAGAGAGGGGAGGTCTCCTCCGAAAAGGAATAAAAGAGAGGGGAGGTCTCCTCCAAAAGGAATAAAAGAGAGGGGAGGTCTCCTCCGAAAAGAAATAAAAAGAGAGGGGGGAGGTCTCCCTTCAAAAAGGAATAAAAAGAGAGGGGTGAGGTCTCCCTCCAAAAAGGAATAAAACGAGAGGGGGGAGGTCTCCCTCCGAAAAGGAATAAAAAGAGAGGGGTGAGGTCTCCCTCCGAAAAGGAATAAAAAGAGAGGGGGAGGTCTCCCTCCGAAAAGGAATAAAAAGAGAGGGGGAGGTCTCCCTCCAAAAAGGAATAAAAAGAGAGGGGGAGGTCTCCCTCCGAAAAGGAATAAAAAGAGAGGGGGGAGGTCTCCCTCCGAAAAGGAATAAAAAGAGAGGGGGAGGTCTCCCTCCAAAAAGGAATAAAAAGAGAGGGGGAGGTCTCCCTCCGAAAAGGAATAAAAAGAGAGGGGGAGGTCTCCCTCCGAAAAGGAATAAAAAGAGAGGGGGAGGTCTCCCTCCGAAAAGGAATAAAAAGAGAGGGGGAGGTCTCCCTCCAAAAAGGAATAAAAAGAGAGGGGGAGGTCTCCCCTTCAAACCATGCACAAAAAATATATAAAAATGAAAACTTCCACGGTAATTATTTTTTTTCATATTCTCCATCAGATCAGACAAGGCAAGGAAAATTTTATTTTAGTAGTACTATTTTTTTTTCTCAAAGTATCCCTATTTAATCAAATAATAAACTAGCCACTCTTGAAATAGTATCCTAGGCCCCTGAAATAGTAACATAGTTCCTTTAAATGGTAGTCTGGCTTTGATTAGATGGTAAACTAGCTCCGCATAAATAGACAGTGGTGTGTATTACAAAAAATCCAGACATCACCACATCAAGGAGCCACCCATGAAAAACAACCTTCAAGAGACATAGAGAAAATGGATGTCACTCTAGACTTCAAGGTAAACTATTATTAAGCCCCAACTCCTTACTCAGGCCGGAATTCGAACCCCATATCCGTATTCAGGGAAGCGTGTCCTGTTTTCAGCCTCATCGTTATCCAGGGGCGGCGGCCTATTTTTCTTCCTCTAGCCTAATACCACTCGCCTCGGTCACCACGAATTGGAGGACGACGAGAAGGGGGCGAGAGGACGAGTGAGAGGGAGGGAGCGAGCGGGAGTGACAAGGACAAAGGACAGGAGGAGCAGAACGTGTTGGCGGTGGAGGAGAAGGAAGAGGAGGAGGTGGAAGGAGGAGAGTGTGATGCAGAACGTGTTGGTGGAGGAGAAGAAGGAAGAGGAGGAGGTGGAAGGAGGAGAGTGTGATGCAGAACGTGTTGGTGGAGGAGAAGGAAGAGGAGGAGGTGGAAGGAGGAGAGTGTGATGCAGAACGTGTTGGTGGAGGAGGAGAAGGAAGAGGAGGTGGAAGGTGGAGAGTGTGATGCAAAACGTGTTGGTGGAGGAGAAGGAAGAGGAGGAGGTGGAAGGAGGAGAGTGTGATGCAGAACGTGTTGGTGGAGGAGAAGGAAGAGGAGGAGGTGGAAGGAGGAGAGTGTGATGCAAAACGTGTTGGTGGAGGAGGAGAAGGAAGAGGAGGAGGTGGAAGGAGGAGAGTGTGATGCAGAACGTGTTGGTGGAGGAGAAGGAAGAGGAGGAGGTGGAAGGAGAAGGAGGATGTGGTGTTGGTAGTGATAGAGGAGAAAGAAGAGTAGATGGAGATATAGAGAAGATGGAAGGAATGAACTGCAAGGAGGAAGAAAGTGATATTGTGAACCTGAAGATGGAAATGGAGGAGGGAGAAAGAAGGAGAAGACGGAGACGAAGAAGAAGACGAAGAAGAAGACGAAGACTAATAAAAATAAGAAGACGAAGAAGAAGAAAAATAACAAAACTGACTCTGCAATAAAAAGCAATTTCCCTCAACTATTTTCTGACAGCATATCGATTAGGAAAAAGTAAAGGTCGGGCATACACTATAGCCTCGCATGGCCTCAGTGTGCTCATCCCCAGCTGATTGACTTTAGAGTATGTAACACTGAGAGCCCATTACTCCGAGACACAGGGCAAGTATGACATCCAGGTTACCACAGTTTACCCTCCCCAGGTTACCCCATGTCCCCTCTCCCCCGACATACTCACAAAGACCCAGATTATTTCCCTCACCCAAACTCGCACTGACTCCAGAAAGCTCAGTCGTTTTACGCGGCGGGCAACACAACGCAACACAGCCCGTGAATGCACATTGTAATCGCCGCTCCTGCCCGGACTCACTCTTCGGACCCTCTCTCCAGCCCATCCTTCCCTCCTCCTTTTCCTTTCTCCCTTCCCTTGTTTCCTACTGCAGACACCAACAGCCACGTCACCCTCATAAGAACATAAGAACGTAAGGAGTCTGCAAGAGGCCGGTTGGTCTATACATGGCAGCTCCTGTACACTCAACCCCATGAAGGAAGGTCTCTCTCTCTCTCTCTCTCTCTCTCTCTCTCTCTCTCTCTCTCTTCTTATGAGCCCTTAACACCTGGGTAACGAGAGCACATCAAAACAGCCTCACTAAACAGCTTCAAGTCAACAGTTGTGAACCCTCGACACTCTAACGCTCTCTCCCTTCTCCCTTTTCTCTCTCCTCTCCCTTCTCTCTCTCGCTCTCTTCTCTCCTCCTCTCCCTCAACAGCCCCCAACAAACACCTACTCCCATTTAATTGCACTGAAACATTCCACATTTAGCATGGACAAAGAAACTAAGGAAACCAGTAACTAAATGGTAGCCTCCATGACCCCTATCAAATAGTAACCTAGCCTCTTAAATTACAACTTACCCCCTAAAATAGTAACCTAGCTATAGCCCCCTTAAATATAGTAAAATAGCCCCCTCAAGTGTTAACCAAGCCCTAATCCAATATTACACTAGCCCCCTCAATAAATAATAGCTATAGTCCCCCTCAAAAATAAAATGATGGTCGCGATGGTGTAGGAGATAAATTAAAGGAAGTTTTAGTGATGCTGGTGGTAGTGGTGGTGGTGGTGGTAGTGGTAGTGGTGGTCTTATTGTTATTATTGGTGGTGATAATATGCAGAGATGGTGCTGGAGGTGGTGGTGGCTGTGTTCCTATTGTTGTTGTTGTTGTTGTTGTTGTTGTTGGTGGTGGTGGTGGTAATGAAATTCTTGTCGCTGTTTTTATTTGTTGTAGTAGTAGTAGTAGTAGTAGTAATTGTTGTTTTTGTTGTTGTTGTTGTTGTTGTTGTTGTTGTTGTTGTTGTTGTTGTTGTTAGTGGTGGTGGTGGTGGTGATGGTGGTGGTGAGATGGAAAGCGTGGGCGTGTGGTGTGAATGAGTGCACACGAACATGTACCCGTACGCGACTGATAACACACACACACACACACACACACACTTCCAAGCTCCCCGCCAAAAATATAAAAACAAAAGCATATAAATAAAAAGATAAACAATTAGATAGCAAACCACACAAACAAAAAAATAAATAGATAAACCTTTAAAATTTTCGACTTCGGTGTGTGTGTGTGTGTGTGTGTGTGTGAGAGAGAGAGAGAGAGAGAGAGAGAGAGAGAGAGAGAGAGAGAGAGGAAATGAGGAGACACAGTAATAGAGTCAGGGAGGCGTGGTTGAACGCTCCACCAGTCCTCTCTACCTCCCCTTCTCCATCAGTGACCGTATTGGAACTCACGACTCCTTCTATTCCTTTACTAACTGTTCCAATCCTTCGTTCACTGTCTACCATGTCCATTACCTAGGCGTATAGTTTGGGGAGGGGAGGCTATAGTTTACCAATTAAGGGAGCGAGGTTACAATTAATTAAAGTTATCAATCAATCAATGGGGGCAAGTTAGATTACTGTTTAAGAGGGTTCGTTTACCATAAGGCTAGTTTGTTATTGAAGGGATTGAGTTATTATATTTCAAAGTTGTGTTATCATTTCAGGGGCTTGTTTACTACTTATTGGGTCTAGAGGTCTCCATTAGAAAAAAAGTTAGATTACTATATTAGGGGTTAGATTCCTTTTACATGGCTAGTTTGCTATTTATTGGGTTTAGACTGTCTAAAGTTAGGTTACCATCTAAGGGGCTTCTTTACCACTTAAGGGAGTTAAGGGAGCGCGGTCACCATTAGAGGAGAGTGCGATAATTATATATGGAGTTAGGTTACCATTTACCATGTTATTATATATTGAAAGGCGGAAAAATGGAGAGAAGGAGGCTGAATCATCATTTAAGGAGGGGGCTAGGTGTCATTCGAGAGGGGTCTAAGTTGCTATATAAAGGGTGTGGGGCTAGGTTGTTACTCGAGGTGACTAGCTAATCAGTAAAAGACGGTAGGTAACTATTGGAGAACGGGGCTAGATTACTATTTGGCTGGGGCTGGGTTACTATTTAGGAGCACTTATTATCCACCGGGGCTAGGTTACTATTTTAGGGAGGGGGCTAGGTTACTATTATATACAGGTGGCTATATAAGTGTGTGTTTAAGAGCTCTTGGTTACTATCTACGGGGTTGTTGTTATTTAAATGGAGCTAGGTCAATATTTCAATGGTTACGTAACTATTTGAATGAGGAATTATAAGACACCTTCGCTTCTCACATCAGCTACTTCTAAAGGTCAAAGAGAGGGTTAGTCGGGTTCTAATGAGGGTTTTTTTCAGGTTAACGGTACGGAGGAAGGGTCAAACTACCACCAGGGTCACAAAACTACTCCTGGAAATGCCCAAAAGTCCTAGGAAAGCCTTGTCGAATAGGTGAACTTAAGCGACAAAATGTTTGGTAATACGGCCTAAAAAATATGGTCGGTATTATAAGAAACCTTCGCTTCTCACATCAGCTACTTCTAAAGGTCAAAGAGAGGGTTAGTCGGGTTCTAATGAGGGTTTTTTTCAGGTTAACGGTACAGAGGAAGGGTCAAATTACCACCAGGGTCATAAAACTACTCCTGGAAATGCCCCAAGCTCCTACGAAAGCCATGTCAAATAGGTGTTCCTGGGCCACGAAATGACTTATAATACGTCCCTATAGGCTACCATTTAAGACTATGGTCGGATAAGAAACACGTGCTTTTCACATCAGCTACTTCTGAAGGTCAAAGAGAGGGTTAGTCGGGTTCTAGTGAGGGTTTTTTCAGGTTAACGGTACGGAGGAAGGGTCAAATTACCACCTCTAAGTAAAATACTCCTGAGAAAGAATCATCACTACGTAAACCATTTCGAATATATGAACTTAAGCGACAAAATGTGTAATACAGATTAAAAACATCTTATTTGGTCGGTTTATATCATGGCAGAAACCTTCGCTTCTCATCATCAGCTTTTCAGGTTAACGGTACAGAGGAAGGTCAAATTACCACCAGGGTCATAAACTACTCCTGGAAATGCCCCTACGAAAGCCATGTCAAATTTGGCCCATCGCTGCTACTGGGCCACGAAATGACTTATAATACGTCCCTATAGGCTAGGATACAGACTGCTTTTATCT
>NC_066533.1:9194511-9224511 GCF_024679095.1 Eriocheir sinensis
TTATTGTCATGGACCATTTGAAGGATAGATTAAGGGCAGTAGTAAGGCAGGTCGCAGCATAAGGTTGTGGTGTTGGATCAATGAGAAATCTGACAGAGGCTGCTCAGTTGGCAGGACGCACCACGCATTTATCCCTCCGCCAATGCATACAAACCCCTCCAGCGCCTTTATATACACCCAGCAGACCCTCGAACAGAAACTTTATGACATCAAAATTATTTAGTTGACGGAAAAGCAACTGTGAGGCACTTAAAAGATAGAGTAACGGGTGTGATAAGAGGTGCGGAGGAATACCGGGAGGGAGGGTGTAGTGCAGCGTTGCCAGATTATCGTATTCACCACATTGTATTACCCGGTTTTTTACACTTATCCACCACAAAAACCCATGAACAACCACCTATTTCAACGATAACCATAAACGGATGTAGTTATTGAGGTGGAAGGGTCAATTTTAGGGTGAGAAGCCGGGAAATATAAGCTCGGAGTAGGACAATCTGGCAGAGTTGGTGTAGTGTCCCCGCGGCGGCCATATTGGACAGTGTCAGTGTGGAGGCGGCAGGACCTGGATGGCTCGCGGCGCCTCGTAATAGTTCCTTCACCACTGCTTCATCCGCCTCGCCCCCCATGCAGCCTGCCGGGAACATGTCGCAGGTGTTGCCGATACGCTTCCAGGAGCACTTGCAGGTGTGTGGCGGCGTGGAGGAGGGAAGAGAACCGTGTGTCACCGCCCACCATGACCACACACCCCGGCCTGACCTCATAACAAACCCCTGACCACACCTTCCTGACGCCATTTGACCGGGAAAATGACATTAGTGAGGTCAAAAATGTTATATACCACACGTGACCTCAGTTTCCAGCCCCGCGCGGTGACCTAACAGACCGACTTAACCTCACAGATGACATTCCGGCCAGGCCTCATAACAAGCCCTTGACCGACATTTCCACCTTTATTTAACTACGAAAACGACAATAGTGAGGATTTTATTAACCTGCGCCACCCACGACACGAGTTTCAGCCATTTACGATCACCCCAACAGACTTCCATATTACAGCAACCATTTCCGCTGCAAGTAATTCGTTCCTCGGCCGGATTCGAACCCAGGACCAACAGGAAACGGGTAGCAATGCGTAGCCAAGGGACCAGTGACGTTTGGGACATGGGGAAGACACGGCATGAGTAAAACTACGCTACTGAATGACTTGCCAAGGAATTCTGTCACGGGGTTGTGTGTGTGCGTGTGTATGTGCGTGTATGCGTGTGACCTCGTTCCCAGCTGACCTTAAGCATTACGGGGCCGCTGTATGTTATTCCGGAGTCATGTGCGGCGTGGTGGAGTGGGGGGAATGAGATGGACGATAAGATAATACTCGTGTTCGTATGTGTGTGTGCATGGCGTGACCTGCTTTAATTAACCACACGGGATCCTCATTTCGTATCCTACTGACGTCCTAGAGTCCTTTAGCATATTGGGGAGTGAGTGAAAGTTTGGAATGCATGCCCAGGGATGTTGTGGTAGGTATGGTGTGGCATGGAGGCATACTATGACAAACCACATTTTTTTCCTATAGTAATCCTTCATTTCTGTTGAAAAAGGATGAGTGAAAGTGGAATGCCCTGGGACGTGGTATGACATGTGGCATGGAGGCATACTGTATGGCGAACCACATATTCTATTGTATCCTTTAGGTATCCTTCATTCCTATAAGACAAGGATGAGAGTGAGTGTGGAATGACCTGGGTTTGTGGGGTATAAATAGGATGGCATAAATGCTTACTGTGTGACAAACCACTTAATATCCTTTTTTTATGCACGTCCTACAAGTATCCTTTATTCCAGTAGGACTAAATGATGAGTGAAAGTTTGACATGACTTGGAATGTTGTAGCATGAATAGTAGAGCACAGAGGAATGATTTAGACTGATTAACATCCTTCTTACCTATCCTGTGCATCCTTGAGTCCTATAGGATGTGAAGGATATGAATAAGCATGTGGAATAATCTGGAATGTTGTAGTATGAATGGCAGGGCATAGAGGAATGATTAAGAGCAACTGATTTAACATCCTCCTTACCTATTCTCTGTGCCCTTTAGTCCTGTAGGATGTGAAGGATATGAGTGAGCATGTGAAACGATCCAAGATGATTTGGTTTGAATAGCAGGGCTTAGAGGAATGATTAAGAGCAACTAATTTAACATTCTCCTTGTCCTTACCTGTCCTGTGTCCTGTAGGATGTGAAGGATATAAGTGAACATGTGGAATGACTGGGATTATGTGGTATGATTAGCAGGACTTAAAGGAATGATATAGAGCAACTGATTAACATCCTTCTTAGCCATCCTTTGCATCCTATGAGCTCTTTAGTCCTATAGGATGTGAAGGATATGAGCAAGTATGTGGAATGATCTGGGATGTGATATGAATGGCAGGGCTTAGAGGAATGATTTAGAGCAACTGATTAACATCTTTCTTACTGATCTGTCCTACAGTAGCCTATAATAGGATTTGACAGCCATGAATGGAATTGCAGCTGCTCCCTCATTTGACTGATCTTGATCCTTTAATGATTTCATAAGACTTAATTCACTATAGAGAGGGACTTCATGGCATAGGGACATTGTAAAGCAAACTATATACCATCTTCATACCTATAGTTTTTCCCCCTATAAAAGAGTGTGTGGAATGGCATGGAATCTTGTGGCATAAGGGCTAATGGGAGAGCATTCTATTGATTATTGCTAAGTGCACCTCTTTTTCTCCACTCAAGTAGTAGATGCTAGAACTAGTTTAATGTTTGTTTCTTTTTCATTTTTGGGGGATTCTTTCACTCAAGTAATAGACAATATAACTTTTCTTGGGGGAAGATAATTCCTTCACTTGAATAAGTAAGATTATATATTTTTAATGGAAATTCAAACTTCAGGGGGTTGAGGTTGCAGAGCTTTTCTGTTGGGAAATCACAAATACATATTCACCTGTCTATTGGTGATCCTAAACAAGCCCCCCCACACACCCCCTCCCCCCTGTAAGGGCAAACATGGCCCTTCCTATCAAACCTTAGGGGTTACTGAAACAGGTGAACAGATAGGTATTTTAATCTGCTTACATGATCCCCCCACCCCCACCCCCCCATATACACACACACACACACACACACACATCCTCTGAACCCTTAGAAGCTTTACTCCCCTCGTTTTCTATATATTGTGCTAGTCTCTCCTATGAAAGGATCTGGTAAAATATAAAGATAGAGGTGAAGCCATGTCCCTCAATTACCCTCCTTTTGTGTGGCGCAGGTGTCCCAAAGTCCTGTAGGAGGTAAAGGGTTGTGATGTCCTTTCTCTTACTGAACTGTCTCTGTGGTCAGGACATCTGTGTAAATGAAGGTTTGGAATGACCTAGGGGTGTGGTATGAGTGGCAGGGCATAGGGGCATAGTGTAAGACAAATAATGGCATGGATGATGGTCCAGTGTGGTTGCCTGCTATCTTCTGGGGCATCTTGTAGTCTTATCTAATATATCCTGTAGGTAGGGGATGTACCGTAGGCTAAGGTTATCAAAGGTTAGGGACATGCTGGTGTGTCAAAGGAATTTATGCTGTGTCTGATGGTTTGTGTGTGTTTACTGTGCCCCCATTATCTTCTTATGGTCAGATGCTGGTTGAAATATTTGTTTGTCTGAGGTATTAATAATATTGTGTGTGTGTTTGTGTGGGGACTTAGCAATTTCTTAACTATTTTACTTTTACTTATTCAATTGAGTAAGGTTGTCCTGTATTTTGTATGTCATAATTCCTTAGATTATAGTGTAGTTTTGACACACATGATATCATTAGGAATATATACTGCATTTACTTCCCCAATGCAATATAAAGGCTAAGGTAATTATTCTATCAGACAAAAAACTCAAAGCAATCCGTGACAACTCCAGGAAGGGGGCAGGGCTTAGAGAACAAACTGACTGATTGTGACCATTGTTCTTTATGTATAGGTGGAATTAGTGGACCTCTCAAGTGAAGGAACTAGGTAAGAGTCAGCATGCTCAATGTCTCTGTGTTTCAGCTCACCAATGTCGGGATCCAAGCATCCAACATTGGGTTCAACACCCTCACCATGGAATCGGACAAATTCATCTGTGTCCGAGAAAAGGTGGGGGACACAGCACAGGTGGTCATCATTGACATGGGTGACCCCACCAACCCAATCCGCCGGCCCATCTCGGGGGACTCTGCCATCATGAATCCCGCCTCCAAGGTCATTGCCCTCAAAGGTAATAACGACTGCCGTGAGTGCCATTTGATCTTCGTTTAGTATCTTCTCCAGTATGTACGCACCATCCCAATTAGTACTCATTTTACAGAGATATTCGAATTCTAAGTACAAAAGGTTGATTGTGAGTGAAGCTTTACTTTTAAATAGTTCAGCTTACTCGCTCACTTTTCTATCCTGGTCTGAGTACAAGCTTGAAGGGTGCATACAAACTGTTGAACATACTTTACTTTCTCCCTATCTCAGACATTTAGGATACAAAAAATGGCTTGCATATGCCCTCAGAAGTCTAGGATCTGTTCCATAGATAGTCCTGGTTATTATATTTTGCAGTATATATTTCATGAAAAGTGGTAATTTGAGGAAACTCACAAGCCTATGCTTTCATAATTCATATATGATATCTTAGTGGGGGTGGCATGATATCTCAGAAGTGTGGCAGGCACCTCCAATAGTCCCTTATCAAAATGGGTCACCTGTCAAGTAAAGAATGTCATTACTATTAAAAGTTTTATTTTGATCTGAGGCATATAAAAAAATGAGGTATACAGAAAAAAAAGATGAAAGGATCCTAAGATACAATGCTTCTCTCAGTTAATGTATAGTGATATATTCTTAATCTAAGTAATTATTTACACCTGTAAGATTACCAAAAGTTGAGATTCTAGTTAATGTTTCAATACCTTTTTTTTTCTTTTTTTTTCCCATGTAAAATATTGAATTATGAAATGCCAGACACACCACTTTTATCATTACCAAGGATAAATATTTTCTAATGTCACTCATTCTTTTGTTACAGCCCAAAAGACACTGCAGATCTTCAATATTGAAATGAAGACAAAAATCAAAGGTAAGAGTCATTGGTGTCGGATATTTCCATCTCTCAACAAGGAAATTTATTATAAGTTTTTGCTGTGCCCCTCTTGAATATGACTGTCCAGGTACATTATATTCATTACTGTCAACCATTTCTTTTCCATTGACACATATATATATATATATATATATATATATATATATATATATATATATATATATATATATATATATATATATATCATGACCATATCACTTTCTGCATCACATTAATAGTCACATTACCTTCCCAGCCCACACCATGGACACTGAGATCTCGTTCTGGAAATGGATATCCTCCAATAAACTGGCCCTCGTAACAGACACTGCTGTGTACCACTGGAGTATGGATGGTGAGTAGGGGACATGAATAATATGAATAATTGGAAGGATGTGTAATGTTTGGTGAAAAAAAAATAATGCAGACCCTTTAGGAAGCAAGTCTTTATTGAATTTATCTTTGTTGTTGTGTGCTTCAGGCGATGCTCAGCCGCAGAAGATGTTTGACCGACACAGCAGCTTGAACGGCTGTCAGATCATCAACTACCGGACGGATGCCAAACAGAACTGGCTGCTGCTGATCGGCATCTCAGCACAGCAGAACCGTGTGGTGGGGTTCATGCAGCTGTATAGCATGGAGCGCAAGGCCAGCCAGCCCATCGAGGGGCATGCAGCAGGCTTCACTAGTTTCAAGGTGAGGAAGGAAGACTTTTGGGCTGTGTGGTCCATTGAAACAAGATTTTTTAGATGTTTTATCATTCCTGTCATTTGTGGATTTAAGTAATTTCAAGGTGGGGAAGGTATCTTGGTTACAATGTCCTTTGAAGCAAGTTTTTTTAACTATCTCATCACACCTATCCCATATTCAGCATTTGGGAGTAGCTGCTGTATGGTCCATCAAAACAAGACTTGCAGCTTTCCCGTCATTGTACTCCATACTCCTCATTAAGGAAGTGTATGAATCAAAATACCACTATACTCCCCTTCTCACTCTCCCATCATCCATCCAGCACGTCATCACTTACTGTATAATAATGCCTTGTGTTTTTCTCCAGATGGAGGGTAACGCAGAGCCATCCACTTTGTTCTGCTTTGCGGTGCGTAACGCCCAAGGTGGAAAGTTACACATCATTGAGGTGGGTCAGCCAGCTGCAGGGAACCAGCCCTTCGCAAAGAAGAATGTAGATGTGTTCTTCCCACCTGAGGCACAGAATGATTTCCCAGTGGCTATGCAGGTATGAGATAAACTCTGGAACAACTTCTTGTTTTATTTATTTATTTATTTATTTTTATTTTTTATTCACTATAAAGAAAAATGAATTCAACATTAGATGGTATGATTCGATAAGTTGACTCATTCCCATGTTCAATCATACCTCAATACTTTCTCCTGTAATCTTTGCTTCTTCATACTGTTTGTGTGCTCAATGGAGTATATTCATCCTTAGCAGGTGTCACCACCAACTATGTCTTTATTTCCAAAAAGCTTGAATTATTCTTTTAATTATTATAAATTACCTGTGTTTTGCTGGGACTTGTAACAATTACACTTCCATACAATAAGTGACACTGTTCTTAATAATAATGTAGCTGATCATTCTCATTTTATTAAATTGTAAATGAGAGAAAGTAAATGCTGTCCGGAACCCTATCCTCATCAAAAACCCTTCTTTAAATCCCTGCGAAATCAAGCAGAAATTATCATTTTAATTTTTTTAATTTTCATTACAATATTTGCTTAGGATGTATCAGTGTCACCTTTGACAAAGTTTATCAAAAACATTAGGGCGCTTGGCATCTTGACAGAAACCGTAGCATCCATTGTTTGATTTCCTTGCGGGTTATTGACTTAAGCTCCAATAGTGTTACACTCCTCCCAAAACTCCTGACCTTGAACGTCATCACCTTTGACCTCCCCACCCTTCTGGTAGCGGCAGGCGTCCACCCAAGGTTTTGGTCCATCTCACACAACAACCAATAGTCAGTTGAGGGTGGAGTATAACTTCTGGAAGCGGAAGCCGGTGACCTCACGGAGACACAAACACTGGAGGCAACCTCATTGTCCTTGTGTTTTGATGGTGTCAGTCGAGTTGCTTAATGCCCTAAAATGTTTCTAGATAAATTTTGTTGAAGGCAAGACTGGTGCACCTAAAGCAGATACTCAGCAAATATTGTAATGTATACATAATTTTTTAAAAAGCTCATTCTTGCTTGATTTTGCATGGCTTTCATGCAGGAACAATTTTTGATGAGGATAGGTTTCCAGACAGCATTTATTTTCTCTCGTTAACAAATAAGTAAAACAACAAGAATGATCAGCTACATTTTTATTAACAAGTGTTACTTATTGTATTGAAGTGTAATTGCTACAAGTCCCAGAGAAACACAGGTTATTTACGATAATTAAAAGAATAGTTCAAGTTTTGTGGGCACAAAGACGTAGTCGGTGGTGACACCCGCTGGCTGGCAACTCTGAATATAGGTACATACCCCCATTGGAGTCATTTCTCAATTGCAAGAGTTTTATATTCAATTTGCCATTTCTGTCATCAGTGTTCCATGAGAATTATTTAGTACACACTCGAAGTTAATGACATTTCTAATCTCCAGGTGAGCTCTAAGCATGATGTGATCTACCTCATCACCAAGTATGGTTATGTCCACCTGTATGACATTGAGAGTGGCACCTGCATCTTCATGAACCGCATCAGTGGTGATACCATCTTCGTCACAGCCCCCCATGAGCCTTCCAGCGGCATCATTGGGGTCAACCGCAAGGGACAGGTAAGGGGTATCTCTGTCACCTTTCGGGATAGACAACTGTCCTTATTATCATATGACTCACTTTTTTAAAGTTTTTTTTCTGTTTAATGTTTTGTAAAATTTTGATAGGACAACTAATCTGTGGGAAGGGCTAGTAACTTCAGTCTCACAAGCCCAACTGGCATCCTGGAAAAAAAAAATCTGATAACCATGTGAATCATTATTCATATTGTTTGAGGGACATGTATTTTTTTCCTTGTTCAGAGATTACTTCATTCCTTCCTGTTCTTATTCTCCTGATAACTTTGTAAAGCCATGATATCTTTTTTTCAGGTGCTAAGTGTCAGCGTTGATGAGGAGAACATCATCACCTACATCACCAACGTCCTCCAAAACCCAGACCTGGCCCTGCGCATTGCCACAAGGAACAACCTGGCTGGTGCAGAAGATCTCTTTGTGCGGAAATTCAACACGCTTTTCCAGGTTAGTTTGATGCTGTCGTTTTATGTAGTTGAAATGAAAATTAATATATATTGTACTGAAAACTATATAAAACATTGAAATGTGACCAGAGAGTTGATAATATTACTGATTTAGGTGTGAAGAAATGTGGGTTTCATGGTATGTATACAAGGATCCATATTGCAGGAAAGCATCACTTATAGTTTGATTTTTGTTTGTTTATTTACTGTTTAATTTTGTCAATATTTTGTCTACTGCAATAATTTTAAAACTTGAAATCACTTTTTTTGTTTCCAGAATGGGCAGTACAGCGAGGCGGCAAAAGTGGCTGCCAATGCCCCTAAGGGTGTGCTGCGGACACCACAGACCATACAGAGGTTCCAGCAGGTGCCCACACAGCCTGGCCAAACCTCACCCCTCCTCCAGTACTTTGGAATTCTCCTTGACCAGTCTCAACTTAACAAATTTGAGTCCCTGGAGCTGTGTCGGCCAGTGTTGGCTCAGGGACGCAAGAACCTGCTGGAGAAGTGGCTGAAGGAGGATAAGCTGGAATGTTCTGAGGAGCTGGGTGACCTGGTGAAGCAGGCTGATCCCACTCTGGCCTTGTCTGTGTACCTGAGGGCAAATGTTCCCAACAAGGTGATCCAGTGCTTTGCTGAGACGGGTCAGTTCCAGAAGATTGTGCTGTACGCCAAGAAGGTTGGATACACCCCAGACTACATCTTCTTGCTGAGAAATGTGATGCGAGTAAATGCCGACCAGGGCCTGGCCTTCGCACAGATGCTTGTACAGGATGACGAGCCCATGGCTGATGTCAACCAGATTGTTGACATCTTCCTGGAGTCTAACCTGATCCAGCAGTGCACCGCCTTCCTGCTGGATGCTCTCAAGAACAACCGTCCCACCGAGGGCCCCCTGCAGACTCGCCTCTTGGAGATGAACCTCATGTCTGCCCCACAAGTGGCAGATGCCATCCTGGGTAACCAAATGTTCACCCACTATGACCGCGCCCACATTGCTCAGCTATGCGAGAAGGCCGGCCTCCTGCAGCGTGCCCTCGAGCACTACACTGACATGTATGACATCAAGCGGGCAGTAGTACACACGCAGCTGCTCAACCCAGAATGGCTGGTCAATTACTTTGGCTCACTTTCAGTGGAGGACTCGCTGGAGTGCCTCAAGGCCATGCTTACTGCTAACCTCCGACAAAATCTCCAGATTGTGGTGCAGGTAAGATCCATGGCAGCAGAATACTCATGATGCTACAGGCATATTTCTGACTTTCTGGTAAAATGTCCTGTCCTGCACATATTAAGTTGAAAATTTAGAAAACTGATTTTCAGACAAAACACTATCTCTAGTACTAACCCATCCTCTGTTTTATCATTGCAGATTGCCTCCAAATACCATGAGCAGCTAACAACGAATGCACTCATTGATCTTTTCGAGTCATTCAAGTCATTTGAAGGCCTCTTCTACTTCCTTGGATCTATCGTCAACTTCTCTCAAGAGCCAGAAGTGCATTTCAAGTACATCCAAGCAGCATGCAAAACTGGACAGATTAAAGAGGTGAGTGGTCAATACAAAACTGTTTTAGTGAGATAGATTAAAGAGGTGAGTGGTCAATACAAAACTGTTTTAGTGAGATAGATTAAAGAGGTGAGTGGTCAATACAAAACTGTTTTAGTGAGATGTTCTGCATGTATTTGTTTGAGTGAATAAGTGGAGGGAACTTTCTGAAAGTTTCAAAGAACAACCTTAGCGATGGTGAAAGCAAACGTTAAAATTTTTGTGTGTTTGTCAGGTGGAGAGAATATGCCGTGAGTCCAACTGCTACAACCCTGAGCGTGTGAAGAACTTCCTGAAGGAGGCCAAACTGACGGACCAGCTGCCTCTCATCATTGTGTGCGACCGCTTTGACTTTGTCCATGACCTGGTGCTCTACCTGTACCGCAACAACCTGCAGAAGTACATCGAGATTTATGTCCAGAAGGTGAGTGGCTGAGGAAGGACACATGAGGCTTGTGTAGGGAAATAGAAAGACTTGAATATTGGAGCTCCTATGATTGCCATGGTCATATAGAAAGGTAGAGTGTGCTAGAAGGTGTAGGGGCTATAGAAGGGGCTTGAGGATTTCTGATTATCAAAACTGTTGAATTCTGTGTTTTAAGTTTTTATTGACATTGAAGTTTGAAATGAGATGAAGAAAAACATGATTAGAATTAAATACATACAGAACTGAGTCTCTTTAAGGACCCATAGTAATTAACTTTGGCATTCCATATTCATTGGAGGGAACTGGAATTTGCAAAGAACTTCAACTTGGCTTTACATGGGGGAAGGTTTGGGAAGGGGATTTACACATGTTGATGCCATATGGTAACAAAACTTTTGCATCAGGTGAATCCCTCCCGTCTGCCTGTTGTTGTGGGCGGTCTGCTTGACGTGGACTGTGCTGAGGATGTCATCAAACAGCTGATCATGGTGGTGCGCGGACAGTTCTCAACGGAGGAGCTGGTGGAAGAGGTGAGTGTTACGGCAGTGGTGAAAAATAAATAATCTGTTTTCTATTGGTTTATTCATTTTTATTTTTAATTGTCATTAATGCTCCGCTTACCACAGAATCAGGGAAAGATTAGAGGTTGGAAGCCCACCCAATTGAAGGGTTTAACTAACACATTCATGCACCTTGTTATTAGACTTAGATATTAGCTTCTTTTTATTTTCTTATTTATTCATATTTTGTGTCAGTAGATTTAATAAAAGCAGCAGGAAAGGAAGGAGTGGTGGAATTGACAAGAGTGTTAAACGATGTATTAAAAAAGGGAGAGATACCAGAAGACTGGAAAGGAAGGTACACTATACCCATTTTTAAAGGGAAAGGAGATGCTTTGAAATGTGGTAACTATAGGGGGATAAGGTTACTGGAGCATGGCATGAAGGTATATGAAAAAGTCCTGGAGAAGAGGCTGAGAAGGATAATAAGAATTGATAAATGTCAGTTTGGCATTTGCCCTGGGAGATCAACAACTGAAGCAATATATACTATGAGAGGGCTTCAGGAAAGGTTTATGGAGAAGAGGAGGAGATTTTCTCATGATTTTGTAGGTCTTGAAAAAGCATTTGACAGAGTACCAAGGGAAATTGTAAGATGGGCATTGAGAAGGCAAAGAGTACCAGAAAGATTGGTTGAATCAGTGATGGGACTATATGAAGGTGCAAAATCGAGAATGAAAACAGTGGTGGGAACATCAGATGAGTTTGAAATTGGAGTGTGGGTTCACTAGGGATCTCCCCTTAGCCCGCTCCTGTTTATAACAGTAATGGAGGAGGCAACAAAGGAAGCAAGAGGAGAGGCACCATGGGAGCTGCTGTATGCAGATGACTTGGTAGTAAATGCAGAGACAGCAGAAGAAGTGAAAGAAAATTTTAATAAATGGAAGGAAGGAATGGAGGAGAGAGGTTTGAAAATTGATATGGAAAAAATAAAGTACATGGTGACTGGTGGAAAAGAAACAAGAGAAAAAATTGAATCAGGAAAATAGGAAAATATCCATGTGAATGGTGTGGCGAAGGGAGCAGGTGTAAATTCTGTCTTGTGCACATGTTGCAGGCAGTGGTGCCACCTTAGATGCTCGGGCCTCAGAAACGTAAGATGAGTGCAGAATTTTACATGCCCAGTTTACGTAAGGAGACAGCAAGGACAGGAAACTGAGAGGGATGAACTAGAGGTGAATGGAGGAAAGCTGGATGAGGTAGAACATATCTGTTATTTGGATGCTCTAGACTGTGAGGTGGGAGTGGAGTGGACAGTGAGAGCGAGAGTGGCGGCATCGTGGTTAAAGTGAAGGGAGGTGTCTAGTCTGCTCGTGAATCATAGCATCCCTCTAAAGAGCAGAGCAAGGGTGTATCAAGCGTGTATTAGATCAGAGATGTTGTATGGAGCAGAAACATGGGCTTTAACTAGAAAATTGATGGAGGTATTGAGATCAAGTAATCGCAGAATGCCGAGGTATATGGCGGGGATCAGGTGGCAATATAGGGTGTCCAGTGCAGATTTAGCTAACAGATGTGGAGTAGAGGACCTGGAAACAGTGCTCAGAAGGGAAAGACTGCGATGGTTTGGACATGTAAAGAGAGCAGGTGAGGATACAGTGCTGGGAGTTGTGAAGATATTAGAGGTTGAAGGAAGGAGACCAGTTGGTAGACCTAGGAAAACGTGGAGAAGGTGTATACAGGAAGACTTGGCATTGATGGGATTGGGTGAACATCAGGCAGAAGACAAAGTAGAATGGAGGAGAGCCATAAAGCGTCCAACCGCTCAGGAAGAGTGAAAAACGGACGTTAAACAAAATGATGATGATGATGATGATGATGTCCCTTATCTGGTAGAATATAGCTACTTCAATCCTCCTGTGGTCAGAGGGTTATCTTCGTTCATATGAGCAGTGATAATATCCCCTACCAAGATTGCAAATCACCTTTCATCTCATGAGTAATAATTATTCCCCAGGTGGAGAAAAGGAACCGCCTGAAGCTGCTGCTGACATGGCTTGAGTCGCGCATCCATGAGGGTGTCACTGAACCAGCCACCCATGATGCCATCGCCAAGATCTACATTGACTCAAACAACAACCCGGAGAGGTTCCTGAGGGAAAACCAAAACTATGACAGCAAAGTTGTGGGTGAGTGAGTCCCTGATTCATGTGTGTGCTGTTTCAATATTGAACCAACTGGGATAATCCAGTCTGAATTCTGAGTTTTCTAATGGGTTTAATATTGGCTGAAAACAGTATTGCAACATGCTTTACAGTTTAAGAAATGCAGTAATCTAGTAATATAATTCTTCAATGAGTTTGAATTTAGAGTATGTTTTAATTCTGCACAAACCATTCCAGTTAGAACTTGAATCAGGAAAACTAGAAAATGGGGCTAAGGTTTGAAAATGATCCACTGTCATAAGAAAATACATAAGAATTCTTTATTTTGACAGTACTTTATTTGCACACCTAAGGTCATTTATTGAGTTTTTCTTTCTTCAATATGAGTACTGATCTGAATGGCCGGGAATCACTGAGTATACCCTACCCTTGTGTCCCATCCCTAGGCAAGTACTGTGAGAAGAGGGACCCACACCTGGCCTGCATTGCCTATGAGCGTGGACAGTGTGACAGGGAACTCATCAATGTTTGCAATGAAAACTCGTTATTCAAGTCTGAGGCGCGCTACCTGGTGAAGAGGCGTGACCCGGAGCTGTGGGCTGAGGTGCTTCAGGAGACTAATCAGTACAGGAGGCAACTAATTGACCAGGTGAGTTGTTAACCTGACTTTGCAGAGAGTGAAGCTTTGTTATAGCAACTTGATGTCATGCTTGTATTTACTGAGGTGCTTCAGGCAAGTTGTGTAACTGAACTCTTATAGGGGATAAATTTGCAAACCCCTCACATATTTCATTATTGTGTGTCACATTGTTTCTTTCTAATGAGTCATGGGGTCATTGCAGGTTGTCCAAACAGCACTGTCAGAAACTCAAGACCCTGAAGACATCTCTGTCACAGTGAAAGCCTTCATGACTGCTGATCTGCCTAATGAACTTATTGAGCTCCTTGAGAAGATTGTGCTTGACAACTCCGCCTTCAGTGACCACAGGTGAGTTGAAGGGGTGATGGTAAAGTATGGATGATTTTTTTCTGATTTTATAATTTTATACAGCCAGGAAAAATTAATTGGTTATTTTGTTGTTGATTTCTTGTTAAATAATAAGTCTTCATTTGCATACATTTTAGTAGGCATTACTAAAACTTGTTTGACAGTTTGTATATGATTGGAAACAGATGAAGTGAAAAATAATGATTTCCTTTGAGTAGTGTACATATGTGCGTGAGCCTGTGTCACCATGGAATTGTCTCCACAGGAATCTTCAGAATCTGCTGATCCTAACAGCCATCAAGGCAGACCACACACGGGTCATGGACTACATCACACGCCTTGACAACTATGATGCTCCGGACATTGCAAACATCGCCATTGGCAATCAGCTGTATGAGGAGGCCTTTGCCATCTTCAAGAAGTTTGATGTTAACACTTCAGCTATTCAGGTGTGTGTTCCATATACTTAGATATAGATAAAGTCTGGTCACCTATATACAGAAGTTTAAGGTAGAATATAGATGTTTATTCTCAATAAAATTTTATTGCACTTTGGTTGTAGGGTGACATTAGTTGATCCCAGACCTTAACAGGAAGATGGGTAGAGGTCATATTGGTTTTAAAGAAAATGGCCAGGGCCTTGGAGCATGGCTAAATATGACAAAATAAAGAAGGAAAAGTTTTATGGTATTATCTCAGCTGATTATGCTCTAAGAGCTTTAATGTTTAGTATGACAAAGTTGATTTTATTTTTTCATATGCAGGTCCTAATAGAGCACATAAACAACCTTGACCGAGCTTACGAGTTTGCTGAGCGATGTAATGAGAGTGCAGTCTGGAGTCAGCTGGCGAAGGCACAGCTGCAGCAGTCCCTAGTGAAGGAAGCCATTGACTCCTTCATCAAGGCTGACGACCCCACAGCTTACATCGATGTTGTGGATACTGCTCATAGGACAGGTGAGCCACTGCTTTCATTGGCCCTCATGTTGCATCTGTATATATCCAGGTTCTGTGTTGCTATATATTTATTTGATTTTTTATGCAGCAAAATACACCGGTTAAAAATAAAAGGCCTGCAAAGATACATATCCCAGTTGAAGGAGAAACCAAAAATAGAATAGCAATATCCTCATTGGTAATATAAGCATCACATGAATTTTGTCTGTTTAGAATGATACATAAAAAATAAATGTTCCTCCTCATTGCAGGCCATTGGGAGGACTTGGTGCGCTACCTGATCATGGCACGCAAGAAGGCCCGGGAGTCATATGTGGAGAGTGAGCTGTGCTATGCCTATGCCAAGACCAATAGGTTAGCTGACCTGGAGGAGTTCATTGCTGCCCCCAACCATGCTGATATCCAGAAGGTGGGTACTGAGTGTCCTTTGAGGAAAACACAATCTTGTCTCACGTGAGCAAATCATGTTACATTACCATTTGTCAAGAGTTCATCAGTCGTTCCATTCACTTACCCTTATTATCCACTGTAGCATCCTTTTCAACTTAAGGTCAGTCTTTTTGCAAATTTTTTAATTTTTTAAGTTTTATTGACTGCCTCTTCTGCTGTAATAAAATAAAAAAAATGATCCACCACTGCACATTTCCTTAGTGACTGATAATTTGATGTTTAAAACTTTATTTCCAGATCGGCGACCGGTGCTTTGACGATGGCATGTTTGATGCCGCCAAGCTGCTCTACAACAATGTGAGCAACTTTGCCCGCCTGGCCATCACTCTTGTCCACCTCAAGGAGTTCCAGGGTGCTGTGGAGTCTGCCAGGAAAGCTAACAGGTGCAGAACATAAGCCAATTGCTATCTGATTACTTCCACAATAGGCGACAAACATAGGCATAAACTTTAAGAGGAAATATATTGATGTTGCCAGTCATATCCTGCAGGAGTATTGATGGAAACTAGAGGCAGAAAGCCTTGCTTGGGAGAGGAGACTTATGTCTTGCAATGGAAGTAGCATAATTTCAATTTGTATTGTTTAATACAAACAAATTATTGGCTACAGTATTCCATTTATGCTCATGTTACTCAGTTTCTCAACAAAGTTTGCTAATCTTTGTCTGCATCATTGCTCTTTTTTAATAGGTCTATTTGATTTCACTATTTGGAGCCTTACCATGTCTATAAGAGACAAATGATGAGCCAGAAGTGTTGGAAAGGTTGCTATTCTTAGTTTCTCTCCTACAAGTCCAACTAGTTTCCATTCACTTTCTTGTTGATAAGTATGCAAAATATTACCAATGTGAAGACAACTTGTGTAGCATAGCAATGTTTCTCTTACAGTACAAGAACGTGGAAGGAAGTTTGTTTTGCTTGTGTGGACAATGAACAGTTCCGCCTTGCCCAGAACTGTGGTCTTCACATAGTTGTACATGCTGATGAGCTGGAGGATCTTATAAACTACTACCAGGTAATTTTTGAAGTTATTGTGTGTGCCATGAACCTCTGCTGTGAGTCTGAAAGATCATGAACATATTTTGTATTCAGAAAAAGTCAAACATTGCAGTTTTTAAGATTTGTTAATAAGATTAGCTCTAAACAGGAACTTTTAATTGAGTCTAATTCAGAGGACAGATCTGAGTCAAAGTTCCCAAAATATCCACACATCAAATTTTGACATTAGTTTTGAACTACTTTTGTTTTTGTATAGGAGCAGCATGTTTTTTGTATCCCTTGGTATGCCTTTTTTTGTCAACAAGAAGTACTAATTCAAGTGTATGGCACAGGACCGTGGATACTTTGATGAGCTGATCAACCTGTTGGAAGCAGCTCTGGGGCTGGAGCGAGCACACATGGGCATGTTCACCGAGCTGGCCATCCTCTACTCCAAGTACAAGCCTGAGAAGATGAGGGAGCACCTCGAGCTCTTCTGGTCACGAGTTAACATTCCAAAGGTAAAATTGCACATCGGTTCTCTGTTTTCTTACATTATGCCCTAGACTTAAAGCTAGGTTGTTGAAGTGAATGAGAACTAAGTGATGGTATTCAGCAATAGTAGATTAAGTGATTGAATGCTAGAAACTTAATATAGTTAATGATAAGATTATACTACAATAAATACTTCAAGAGCTAGAAGCATTAAAATGCTGATTCATCTCCCCATCACAGGTTTTGCGTGCAGCAGAACAAGCTCACTTGTGGGCTGAGCTGGTGTTCCTGTATGACAAGTATGAGGAGTATGACAATGCAGTGCTCACCATGATGGCCCACCCCACCGAGGCATGGAGAGAGTCCCACTTCAAGGATGTCATTACTAAGGTAACTTTCAATGCTATAAAAGGGGCATTGTGGGCATTCTTTTTATTGTTGAGAATATTTATGTACACCTGATACATGTGCCTTTATGTGGAATGTGATGTAGCACTAAGGAAGTTGTTATATGTAATGAATTATAAACTTTTTTTCCAGGTTGCCAACATCGAGTTGTATTATAAGGCCATCCAGTTTTACCTAGACTACAAACCCATGTTACTAAACGACCTACTACTGGTGCTGTCACCAAGAATGGACCACACCAGAGCAGTACACTTCTTCACCAAGGTATGCCTCAAGCCACTTTATCTTTCTCTCATTTGCTTTGAAAAAAAATCATATCAAGATAATAACTTTTCTGATATTTGAGTACCCATGTAGGATTACATTTTATTGCAGTAAAGACTTATTATTAGCTATTTAGCTCCACAAAAGAGAAACCATTTAAATTTTAACATATTGCTGCAAGAACTCGTATTGTTTTTGTTTTTTTACCTCTACGAAACCTAACCCTTTCACACTTAACCCTTGCATCAACCTCACACCCACAGGCCGACCACTTGAAGCTTGTGAAGGGCTACCTAAGATCAGTGCAGTCCCTCAACAACAAGGCCATCAACGAGGCCCTCAATTCCTTGCTCATTGACGAGGAGGACTACACTGGGCTAAGAACTTCCATTGATGCCTTTGACCACTTTGACAACATTGCACTTGCTCAGTCCCTGGAGAAACACGACCTGATTGAATTCCGTCGCATCGCTGCCTACCTGTACAAGGGCAACAACAGATGGAAGCAGTCTGTGGAGCTCTGTAAAAAAGATAAACTCTTCAAGGTAATTTTTTGCTATTTCTATCTCTGCCACTGCTTTCATATTACTTAAGAAAAAATAGCCCTGCCCACTGTAGCTCAGTCACACCAATTAGATTTGACCTTTCCCAACATCCACCAATCACTTAAAGCCTGAGTTGGAGAGGGGCCATGGTTTGGTTGTGGATTGTCCAAAGGTATACACTTAATGATGAAGGGTATGGGGTTATTTTCAAAGCTAATGGGAACACTGTCTGTGGTTGGTTTCAGATTTGGATTAAAAAATAGGTAGGGATGTGTAGGAGGAACTTGACTGTTAATAACTACATCAGTGGAGTAATGAAAGCTGAAAACTCTTAGTATTGTTAAGGTGTGCAGGGATGGTAGAAACGGGAAAGAAAGAAACCCATTTTATGCCCATAGATGATGGAGTTCGTGCCAAATCTTATTAAGACCCACATTAATGTGTCATAAAGCAGATAATGGTGTGACTGGAAGAGCATGGTAGTCAGGCAAGAAAGGGTAATGATAAGGTATATATTTTTTAACTTATTTTCATGTTATTTGAGCTCTATTAAATCATGCACACAAACCTTGCACAGGATGCCATGGAGTATGCAGCTGAGAGCAAAAACTCTGACACAGCTGAGGAGCTTCTGCAGTGGTTCCTTGAGAATGGTAACCACGACTGCTTTGCCGCTTGCCTCTTCCACTGCTACGACCTTCTCCACCCCGACGTCATCATGGAGTTGGCATGGAGACACAATATCATGGACTTTGCCATGCCTTACTTGATCAATGTTATGAGAGAGTATATTACCAAGGTCAATAGGCTGGAGGACATTGAGAAGAACAGGTCTGAGGAGAATGAGACAAACGAGACCAAGCCAATGATGAACATGATTGGTGAGTAGCACTGTGCTCTGCTTTGGTCACTCCACTCGGGAAATATGTACTGAGGGTTGGCATGAGTGTTGGCACATCATCAAAGTTGTAAACTTATTTTTTTAGTTTTACTTTGTTTAAGTATGTGAAGTGTGAGGAAACCATCAGTGCATTGCTTTCCATTGGTCAATCAGGTTGTGTCTAAAGTGCTTGTCTGAAAGGAGTGCAGTTTTGTGGACTTACTCGACAGTTCCCGGCTGACTCTCCAGATGTATTTCTTTATGTATGGTGTCAAATTTTCTTAAAATTTTCTCACTTGACTGGCTGAAAGACCTGCCTTCATTCTTTTAAAACTTTTGCATCAAAGCATGATTTACTTCTCAATTTCTTTATTAAAGCTTCATTTTTTTGTTAATCACTGCACAAATTTGCATTAAGTCAGAAACACGTTATGAGATCACTATTCCAAAGGTGTGTCCCTTACAGGTGAGCCCCAGCTTATGATCACAGCTGGTCCAGGTGTGATGGGCCCAGGCTACCCGAACGCTGGTTATGCTAACAACATTAACTACACTGCTGGCATGCCCTCCTACCAAGGTTACAGCATGTAAACCCCTCTTTGGGATTACCCACCAGTAAAGACCTGTATGAAGCAGCTTCAGGTTGGTTCAGTGTTAACCGTAGACTTGTTTACAGAGGCTTGTAACTAATAATGGAGCCTACCAAAATATTCCATAAGTTTGCCAGTTGTAAAATATACCATGTTACATAGCTAATCCGCAGGGATCATGATGTCCAAATTTTACCTCGGATTCTGCAAGTGTTATATGGAGTAAATGGGTGTGAAGTTGTTACCTAGTGAGGGCAATATGTAGCTTACTGTTGAGTAGTGTGTGAATGGGGCAAGAATGAATGTGTTGTAGAGGTATGCAGGTTATTCATGTGGCTGTCCCACAGATTCATCCTGTTTTCATTGTCCTCCAGTGACTTATAAATTCTTGGAGGTGTGGGGCAAGACATGCTGCCTCACATATTTTTTGTTAATGGAGCTGGTCTGTGCTCTGGTTCAATTGCCGAGTAGATCAATTCCTCAATGTATATATATATAGTTTATCCGAAGAAGATTTCTGCTAAATGTGATGTAGCATTGTTTTGCCTGTTCCTCATATGATTTGTAATTGGTGTTGCTGTAGAGAAAGTTAATTCTGTGAGGATCGTGATTTAGAGTATGTATATATAGATTAAACAGGTGATTGATCATAGCCATAATAATCCTGGTGAAGACATGTTATACCCAGTTTACTGACCAACTAAGTGTGATTGATTCAGACTGAAGGAGAGGCGAACCATTCCTAAACTCCAGTAATTTGCAAAGCAGCGTACCATTTGCCCGCAAGTCCAGGTGACAGTTGAAGGTGAAGACGTAACTGAAGCTTTGTCCATTGCGTGCCTTCGAGTAGCAAATGAAAGAAGGCTTCAAAAAGACTGGCTGACTGATCAACGAGGTAATGCTTTCCAAAGGCCAATTATCTGTGTTCAGTAGTTGTTCATTAGCAGTTAAATACTAATTGGTGTGTCAAAAGCTGGCTCTGCCTTAGAACAGCCTACCTTGTTGAGACTAACCAGTTTGGTTTTATCGGTACCACAGTAATGTCAGTATTAACTTTTATAGAAATTACAGTTTGATTTTGGCAGTTTATTGTTTCTGGTTTATTATTATTATTGTTCATTGTTATCAGTAGTAATTATTTATAGTTTTATTTATGTATTTTATTTGCTGGCATTACTGTGGGTTTACCTAGCCAGGAGTGGAAGGATAGTAGGCATATGTTGACTCTACGAACGTGATAACATTGTTGGAGAATGAACTGCTGAACATTGTCACATTTTGATTCATTACTTTTTTTCTTTTTTAATCTTCATGGACAGAGTTTAAGCTTCAACAGTTATATTTAGTAATAGTTGCTATTGAAATTCATTTTAAGTTAAGAGCCTATTGAGAGTTTAATGTATTTATTAATGGGATTCCTGGTTGCATATGCATCGTCATGGCGGTGAAGCCAATCCATCCTAACCAAGGCTTCAGGGGACGTAGCAAATCCCAGCATTCAGCAAGTGGTTGACAAAAACTGTGCATATGTACTGAGGCCACATGTCAGTTTAAATAAACACCTCCCACATGAGCTATCTTGACTTGCTTTGTCCTTTCTAGAGGATCTCGACGATGGTTCTTGCACACGGTGAACACTAAAGTTCAACATCTCCACAGCTACTAAACCACCTGTGTAGACAGTGCAGGCAGGAGTCTCCCCTAACAGAAAGCATATGCTTGTAATGCCAACAATGACCATGCATAGTGTAGCTACCCACTTTTTATTTGTGTCCATGTATGTTGTAAGTTTATTTTTTCAAGTCACAAGAATGCCTCTTACCTGATTTTATACTTGCAAAGTTGCTCTTCCATGTGCTTGTATCAGGATATTGTCAGACAAGGTAAAAAAAATTGTACATTCAATTGTTTTTTATTGAGTTCCAAGGCCTTGGCACTAGACTAATGAAATAAGAAAGAGTTCTTGAGCCTCCAGTCATTTACCGCTTAGAAAACTTTAAAAAATGACTTTCATATAAAGACCCCTCTCTTGCTTTATCCATCCGGTGCCATTACTCTGCAAAGTATTCAGCACAAAGTAAACTTTGTTAAATTTGTGCAGTAATATGTGAATGTATAGAAGGGTGTGCTTGTCATACTTGAGCAAAGTTATTTGTCAATGAGCAGTTGCTCAGATTCTGCCATATGCAACCATAACATTGAAGCTTGGCTACTCAGGAATGTCGTTGTAAAGGCAATTACACAAGGTAACAAATTTCTGTAAAAAAAATTCTCCATGATAAATAAAGGACAAATAACCTATAAATAAAATAAATGTACAAGAAAATGTGACCGCCAATTAGATTCCAAAATATGTGTCACTTTTGCCCAAGGGATAATTATCCTTAAGGCTCACTCTAGGAGATCAAGTGTCTGGGGGAGAGAGAGAAAGATCTACCATAGCTCCCCATCTTTCTCTTTAGCTGGGACCTCAATGACTCGTGGCTTGTCAATGATACGAGCTGTACGGTTACCCTTCTCAACTATGCCGATGATCCAAGCTTGGTAACCCTCCTGCTTCTCAATGTCCTTACAGTATGCTGCTGCCTGTTCTCTGGGGAGGCATATCAGCAGACCTCCAGAAGTTTCAGCACTGAGTCCCTGTAAGGCATTGTTGATTAAGACCACTGAGAGGGGAAAAAACAGCTTAACCCGGTAACAATGACGGGCTAAATTTGTGCCATGATTTAAACCCCCCAAAATAGATGATACATAATCTGATCACAAATGCTTTGATATATATTATGAAATGGTTTGCGTGAGGGTGATTTTTTCTCATTTTTCTCGCTTGGAGGGACCATTAAAAAACATGATCCCCGCTGCTACCGGGTTAAATGCATCATAATCACAAAGACATTGAACTGAAACAAATATTACAATACAAAAAGCAGAGTTAATGAACGGTGGATAATTCATATATACATACATCACAAATAAAAGCCACTGTATTCCTGTTACATATTTGGTATTACTGAAACTATTGTGGAATAGTCTAAATGCAACTTTCTTACCTGTAGCAGATGGAACATGTTGCCACATGCCTTTGCCACAGCAGCCATCTTAGCAATTATTGGAAGATTGTGAATTACAAAGGAGACTTCATTCTTCTGATTCTTTGCCAGGTTCTGTGCATGGCCAAGTAATCCAAATCCTGTTACATCTGTAGCACCATGAGCATTGTACTTGTGCATTAACCTAGCAGCTGCAAGACAATAAAAGTGGTTTAAGCTTCATAATAATCAATATTACTGGCTCATGAATAGAAACTCAAAAACAAGAACCTTTGGTGAAAACATTTAGATATAAACATTTAAAAATGGATCCAGATAAGACTAACCAGATAAAGGGATAAAATTCTACACTTGAATCAGGCATATAGATATACTGTATAAATGTGAAAAATATAAAACTGCGTTTCCACACACCAGTCTTGTTAAGGCGAGCCATTGAATCCATTGCCCTCTGGTAGGCCTTCCGCACATCCTCCTCCGAGACGACCAGCTTAATGCGATTCCACCTCTCTGGCTGGTCAAGCCACTGGTGGGCGTTCACCGCTACTTGTGTTCCCAAAGGCTTAGTTAGCACCAGGACATCCCCTACCACTGCACAATCTGGCCTGCAACACAGAACAACACACACCTCAGCAAATTACAACCTGCCATTTACACTTGCATAAACATAAAAAAATTAAAATCATTTTAGGGTTAAATTTATGGTCAACATTATTCTCTAGGTGCTAAACTTCATGCCTAAGTAAAATAAAAATAAAAATACAAGCCCACATTATCTTAGAAAAAAAATACAATGGATTACTTAGTTCTAAACATTTTGATATGTAAACCTTTTTTTTTTTCATTCAGCCTATAGCTCTGGAATACTTTCTTGATGAGGCCTACTGGTTGGTCCCAACACATTAGTGGCATGAGCAGTTATCTGATTCTATAGTGGGGCTCTTTTTGCCTTAAAGTGTTAGATTAATCCTTAACATTGTTCACTTACACAATAAATTCGTTGGGCTGACACACAGTCGTTGCCACACCTCCAATGGTACACCAAGGATTCATCACAGTCTGTCCACCAGTAACGGATGTGTTTGCCTCCAGAGCAGCATCCTGAGGAAGGTAAGTTTGTAGTTTTAGACAATATTCTAATTTTGTCAATGCTAATGCTCTAGAATGTCAGAAAAATTTGGGGTTTCATCACAAGGCACTGACTAATTGCATGGTAGGGTACAATGGTAATAATTTGTGGATACACTGGTTGATTGTGGTCCTGACTGACAAAGATATGCTTTATAGTCATATTGCATATGGGAGGAATAAGAAATTCTCTACAGCAAGCTCCATAAAGTGACAGTTAAAGTATACATAAAAAGCCAAAGTTGCCATAACTTGCCTTGAAGCCTCTCATCATTAGGGGGATAACCACGTCTCTCTCCTTCTCTGTCATTTTGGTGGACACACCAAGAAGCATTAGCATGTTGTCGCAGTCTGTCACACCCATTGCAAACAGGTCACTCAGCACATTAGCACATGCAATTTTACCTGCAATGAAAGAGAAAAATATTTAGTCACAACCACAAGAGAAACAAAGTTAATGTAAAATATGAAAATGAATTGTTTATGCTCCTGTAAATATCAATTACCTCAATATCTGAACATCACACACTAATTCTACATGTAGGGCAGATTTACTTACCCATCATATAGGGGTCATCAACAAGGGGATAGAAGAAGTCTGTTGTCTGCACAAGGGATAAGCCCCCATGACGCAAGGGCGTGACACTGGCATCCATACCAATACCTGTAAAAGATTCAAATCTATTACTGCTGCAACTAGGGGCTGGATGGCTGAGTTTCATGATCTTAACTCTGGGGAATTCTTTAACCATCTTTCTTTACTGCTGCAACTTTCAAGAGATTAGTATTGGAACAAGTGTTAATAGCACAAAAACTGCTAGATCGGCGTTGCATGACCCTCCACCCCGCCCCCCCCAACAATTTATGTTATGCAACTAGGGGTCTAAAATGGAAAATGCTGAAAAGTAAAGATGGCACCAGTATAAACACTTGCCTGTGCCACAGCAGGCTGGGGCCGACCATCAGACCCTACTATGAAAGCCTACTGGTGCCACAGCCCCCCCCCCCCAAAAAAAAGCTGACTTTGTTTATAATGCCGTGTTGTAGGGTTCATCAGGGCTAACAAATGTTATTATTTATTATGTCTACAATGCATGGGTAAGCCAGGAAAACAACTTGAAGAGAACAAGATGGGCAATCTGTTGATCAGCGTCGCAGACGCAATAAAAAAGCGTATTTATTTCCAAAGAGGTACCTATGACTATGGCTAATAACAATCTTGAAAATGTCGAAACTGTGGATGTATTTGGCCAGGCTGCTAATAAAGGGCAAGTATTTGGGAATACTGGAGAGGATATAGTTTTAAATATAATAATTGCTGTTGTACAGAATGAGTGTTAAAGCAGATGTTGGCATGTCTCAGTCTTGCTGTATAAGATGAGTAGATATAAAGGAAAGTGATATTGCTGAGGCATAGATCTTTTGACTAAGTTATGGAAGTAACCCCATAAATTTACATGTTGTAGATTTTGGATATTACAAAATGTTTTCTAATCACAAAACTATCTACAGGTGACTCACATGACCCTCACATTTTTTACTTGTTTTAAAATACAGTAAATCCTCAGTAACCACCAGTTCTCTAACCACAGAATTAACATGTATATATAGTTATAAAAATGTGCACCAGTCCACTGTAAGACAAAAAAAAAAAATCTGTATTAAATAAGAAAAAATGAAGGGTTGGAAGTCTCACATGACCTTTGAGGAACCTCACTTGTGACAAGGTATGTCTGATTATTTCCATTCTTTTCTCTCTTCAAGCAAGCTGTTGCCTGGTACAGTTTTGAACTATAGTACTCTATCTTATTAATTAAAATCAAAATAAACAGGAGTAAAGGCCATTGACTATATCTTTATGGATAACTGATGCTAAGCTGCATCATTTATCTTTCTCATAGAAATAAACAAATATTTCTAAGCAAAGACTTGATGACTTAATACAATTAAATTTTGGTACAACTTTCTCTTGCTTTCTCTTCAACATCATCTTTGCTACCCTGAATTCTTGGTGTGAAGATAAAATTCATGTTATCTGTGAGACACGGTGGGTCAAGAATGCTCTGATAAGATGCACCACCACTGTACCCTGTATTCTGTTCTTGATAATTCTAGATAATGGAACCAAATCATTCAGAAACCAAGTCAGGAATTCCAACTCAACTTCTATTTAGAACTAACTGATCCTGAATCCCCAAATTAGTAACCTAGTCCCATTAAAAAGATGTCAGAAGCTGGGACTGAAGTCTCAACCTTAGGGTCAATGGAGGAAAAACAATATTTTTTGTATATTTTATAGATATGTTCCCCCCTTCTCTACCCCCCCCCCCCCCCCCAAGTTTAACCATTTCCAAGGCTATAATCAAGCAGACCTGAACAGTCTATTTCACAGATGCAGGCTATCAATTTCTCAGTAAAATATGATGCTTTTTTCCCGTGGAGATAGTTATTGCCAGGATATAGCGATGAAAGCCCCAGAGTGACTTTGGCGAAAGCTTACTCTTTAATCAGTGATAGGTTACTATCCTTAGTGCCGATAGCTAACTACTTCAGTTGCGATAGGTTATCTCGTATGTTAAGGTGGTGTTCTATTAGTCTACAACAGTGGTTTTCAAACTATTTAGTATGACGGCACACTAAGAAACAACTAATGCCTGCCCTTTTATATGCATATATATACATATATATAATTATGGTAGACTGGTAGTCACCTTTGATAATTATAAATTACAATTTACAATAGTTTCATTATATTATGTACATAAATCAAAATCCCACCCAAATTTTCGCAGCACACCAAGGAGATAATGGTGGCTCACTAGTGTGCCGCGGCACACACTTTGAGAATCACTGGTCTAGAAAAAGATCGCAAAATAGAAACTGACAGATGATTTGTTGTACTGTTTTTTGTTCCTACAGGTTTTGCGATAAATTCACTGTACCCCTTTTGTAGCCAGATGTTCCACCTTCCTTTTGGGCTGGCTGATAAATGGGTACCTGGGGAAACCTAGGGAAGGTAAACTATGGTAACCGGGATGTCACACTGGCCATGTGTTGGGTTTAGGGTTCTCTCCCATTACAAGCTCCAAGGGCCAATGAGACGGAGATGAGCACTGCCACCATGCGCAACTATAGCGTATACTCACAACTTTAACTACAACTTTTGTAGCCGTTTCTGGTGAAAAAATTATCTTCATGTGAAAAAGGTACCTAGCCTAGTCTGTCAGAAAATCCCCATTTCCAATTTCTTATTGTTCTGGTGTCTTTAACCAGTGCTTGTAAGAGGAACAAGAGAAAATATAAAGATAGAAGCCCACCTTTGAGTTGGTAAAATTTTCCTGTGGCTGACATTGAACTGAGTATGGCAACCCTAAGATGTAACCCCCTCCTCCAGGTCTTAGTCTTTATTTGGACAGCAATTCTTAATATTTACCCAACACAGTCTTATAAACCTCCTGTGGTTGTTACTGCACCATGTCATGTGTCCTAAACTGGACCACTAAGCAGACCCTTATGTCAACTATCTGTGGGCCTAGATCCGTGACATGACAGCCTGTGAGCTAGTGTGAGCTAACTCGCAGGTGACTCCCTTCCTAAATGATGGTATTGGCCACGGACATTCATGTAGGCCTAAGCTAAGTGATGGCTGAGGCACTGAGCCGACTCGCTTTCAATCTTCCTAGAGGGGCTTAGTGAGGTACAAGCATTATGGTAGTTATGTATTTGACAGGAGGCTTAATCTTCTTAGACCTATTATGTTTATTGACATGACACGGAGAAGGGGTGAAGGGGGGGTTTAAATTTTGGCGGGAGAGGCTGTGTGTGTCTGTGTGTACGTGTGTGCACCTGGGGCTCACCTATGCGGGTGACGGGCATGTGCATGAAGTGGGCGGCGTGGTCGTGATCGTGCCCCGTCCCGTCATCCTGCAGTCCCTCGAGGAGGCGCGTAAGCACCTCCTGAGGGACCTTACACCCTCATCCTTTCAGGTCCGCGAATCTCGTGAGGCGGAAATTGGCGTCGAGGTCGTGGGCCACGGGGTTGAAGGGCCTGCGGATGGTG
Organism: Eriocheir sinensis; assembly: GCF_024679095.1. Taxonomy (NCBI): domain Eukaryota; kingdom Metazoa; phylum Arthropoda; class Malacostraca; order Decapoda; family Varunidae; genus Eriocheir; species Eriocheir sinensis. The sequence continues at coordinate 9,222,317 of NC_066533.1, forward strand.
AGGGTGTGGGGCGTGCCGCTGAGCTCCAGCTGTGCCGCGGCGGCCAGCGCGTCCTGCGGCACCTGCGTCTGTTCTATATACACCTCCATGTCCTTCGAGGTGCGGTACTGCGGCGGCCGAGCGAGAGTCTTTCCTGGAGTCGAGTCGGTGCTGCCCCTACCGCTGCTCAGCCTGCCTCAAAATGGCGCCTCCCCGGCCACCACATTCCTCGGCTCCCGGATGACGCCCTCCCCAACCCAACGTGCTGATTGGTTAATTATAGGAGTGACGTCAAACTAGCGGTCGGTGATTGGCGGGCTGGGTGTGTGACGTCACGTTGGGGAGCGGCGCGTGTGAGGGCGGGGAGCCGTGCGAGCAGGCGCCACCGCAGGGATGGGAAGCCAGACCCTGCCGGGCCCTCATTTCAAAACTTAACATATCATCGCGCCTTTTAATCTGTAACAGGACGTTTATCCCGTGTCTCTCACATTGTTTGATTGAATGTATTTCTCCTGTGCGTCAAGAACATCATTATCATCCTGCATCACGCACACGGCTACCCTGTCTTGGGAAAGATAGCACTCATGTGGCTAGATTATTTTCAGATGTATTTATCACGTCTTGTTTCTCCTTGAGGCTTATCGCATGCCACCTTGCGTCACTCGTGATTGCTGGTGGTCAGGTGTGGGTAGCTACCAGATGTGCCTTTTGATGTGACTTGTTAATTGCTGTATTTTATGTGCGGATGCAGCAATATAAAGTCACAGGTGTGAGGATGAAGCGCCAGTCTAGTCACGCTGAGTTGTTACTCAGGCGTCGTGCACAGAATAGCAATAAAGGATCGAGTCTCCCGGGGAGCTGCAGGGATGGTTCACTTTCATTAAAGAGTCTGATGCATTCATGGAAATTTACATTTCTTTGTAATAGCAATCTGCTCTTCACTCACGGAAGAAGCTTTAAATTAGATAACAGGAAGCTCATGCAGTGCCGTAGCTATAGGGACCGGCATGTGGGGGCCCATTGACCAGACAGGATGATCCAGTTTGTCAAAATACTTGAATTTCTCACTCTTAACTACGTCACTGGAGTAGCCCAATACAGTTAATAAGATCCAGGTGTTGCTGGCAACGCGCCTCCGGCGTATATGCTCCCTTTGGCGACGGTGAAGCAGGAATATCTATGATACTAGAGTGTAAGTGGCACATGAGTTGTATCAAATCAATACAACATTTATATTCCTTTTACCTACGCTTGTTTCTAATTAGCATGGAGTCAATAAATGCTCAATACCTGAGAATGGGCGAAGACTCGCTTCAAAGTCTGCGCGGCGAGACACCGACCGGAGTGGTGAGCGTTGTCATGGCAATGGAGTGGATTTTCCTTGATAACATCTTTTGGCCAAACCATGATTCTCGCGTATCTTATATGTTTAAACTCGTACCATTAATTTTCTTTTTAAAATATTGTGTTGGGTGTTTTAAAATATGTATCAGCTATAAGGAATAATCATTAATTCATGACGAACAAGCGGGCTGAAGCCAGGGCCGGCCGCGGGTTTCGACGGCAATGTTTACGGTCACCATGTGAATGGGCGCGTTGTTCGGGGGGCGGCGAGTGGCCCTGTGTGGCGCTGAGATTCCCGCAGGCAGGCACTGTGGAGCCGTGTCAGTGCTGGGCAGCCCCTCACACGTTAAAGGGCGCCGTTACCTCTCACTCAAGCATTCACAGACCTCCACAGAGCCTCTCAAAGAACGCAAGGTAAGGATATTGTCAGTTGGATCCTATGGCGGGGAAAGAGATGAAACAAGGAAATTAGATATATGGAATTAGTGGTCTGTAACGCCTCAGCCGGAGACAGCAAGAGAACTGTTCACGTCTGCGGCCTTTCAAGGACCTGTGTCACGTATTGGAGTCACTCGGTCGGTCTCTGTTGGAGTAAAATAAAAGCTAATAAGGAACGAAACTTAAGTTATTGGGAGATTTAAACGCATCTTCCTTCCTGTATTTTACTGATTAGTATGACGGAGAAAAATATAGCTGATCTCTCCACCCGGCAATCATCATTATTACATTTTCTTTTGTTTCTTTGTTTTTGTTTTATAGTACAGTACGTAGTAGCAAATCATCGTCCTGCTTGAACAAAAGGAGTTGCTTCGAACTTCCACGAAACTTTTTTTTTTTTTTTTTTAGTTCCATGAAAGTGCACGTTCATGACA
>NC_066533.1:9229511-9317011 GCF_024679095.1 Eriocheir sinensis
CTAGCTGTCCCCTTACCTTCCTCAATAGCTTCTTATCCCTATCTTCTTACCTTCCTTCTTAAGCACCTGCCTAATTATCTATCTTCCTATATTCCTACCTTTCTTTTTACATACCTACGGCTACCTACGTCCCTACCTAATTGTTATTGTTCTCTTCCTTTCCTTTATTACTTGCCTGCTTTATCTGTCTGTCTTCCTACCTTCCTTCCTAGTTACCTGTATGCTTACCTGTCTTTGTCTTCCTACCTTCATCTTTGAATACCTACCTAACCTACCTACCTACCTTCCTTCCTTATTAACTACTTACCTGCTTGTCTATCTGTCTGTCTTCCTACCTTCCTTCCTAGTTACCTGTATGCTTACCTGTCTCTGTCTTCCTACCTTCATCTTTGAATACCTACCTAACCTACCTACCTACCCTCCTTCCTTATTAACTACTTACCTGCTTGTCTATCTGTCTGTCTTCCTACCTTCCTTCCTAGTTACCTGTATGCTTACCTGTCTCTGTCTTCCTACCTTCATCTTTGAATACCTACCCAACCTACCTACCTTCCTTCCTCATTAATTACTTACCTGCTTGTCTATCTGTCTGTCTTCCTACCTTTCTTCCTAGCTACCTCTATTTTCTTACCTTCCTCTTTGTACCTATCTACATATCTTTCTCCTTACCTTCTTGCCTTTCCTCCTTCACTACCCACCTGCTTATTTATCCCTTTCTTCCTTCCTACATGATTATCTACCTACTTACCTATCTCCTTACCTTCCTGCCTTACTCCTTAACTACCTACCGGTTTATATATTTCCCTATCTTCCTTTCTTCCTACCTTTATCATTAACTACCTAACCTGCCTTCCTATTACTATCTTTCTTCCTTCCATTTTAAATACCAACATAGCAATATCTCTATCTTCCTACCTTCCTCTCAAAATACCTTCTTACCTACCGAGTGACATTAGGAACCATTGCTGCTTTCCTTCCCTCCCTTCCTGTCCTCCCTACCTAAATGTTTACTATCTTACCTAATTACCCACTTGTCTCTCTACCTTCCTACCTAACTGAAGTCAGAAGTCATGTCATCCCTTCTCCCCTCCTTACCTCACGATCTTACATAATTGCCACCTCCCCCTGCACCGTCAGTAGTGTCTCTCTCTCTCTCTCTCTCTCTCTCTCTCTCTCTCTCTCTCTCTCTCTCTCTCTCTCTCTCTCTCTCTCTCTCTCTCTCTCTCTCTCTCTCTCTCTCTCTCTCTCTCTCTCTCTCTCTCTCTCTCTCTTCTCTCTCTCTCTCTCTCTCTCTCTCTCTCTCTCTCTCTCTCTCTCTCTCTCTCTCTCTCTCTCTCTCTCTCTCTCTCTCTCTCTCTCTCTCTCTCTCTCTCTCTCTCTCTCTCTCTCTCTCTCTCTCTCTCTCTCTCTCTCTCTCTCTCTCTCTCTCTCTCTCTCTCTCTCTCTCTCTCCTCTCTCTCTCTCTCTCTCTCTCTCTCTCTCCTCTCTCTCTCTCTCTCTCTCTCTCTCTCTCTCTCTCTCTCTCTCTCTCTCTCTCTCTCTCCTCTCTCTCTCTCTCTCTCTCTCTCTCTCTCCTCTCTCTCTCTCTCTCTCTCTCTCTCTCTCTCTCTCTCTCTCTCTCTCTCTCTCTCTCTCTCTCTCTCTCTCTCTCTCTCTCTCTACAACATTCTATTCCCGTCCCTTAGGCTCATGTTTCCTCGCTAACCTTCGTATAACTTCACCCTTTTGTAGTACGTGATCTTTCTCCCCTCCCTTCTCTCTCTTACTCTCTTCCCTACCTACCTACTTATCCATCTACCTACATCCTACCTTCCTCTTTAACTACCTTTATATTTACTTTTCTACTTAAATACTTACCTGTCCTATCTACCTTTCTTCCTCATTAACGACCTACCTGGTTATCTATTTACCTGTCTTTCTACCCTTCCTTTTATACCCTTCCCTTGCTCTCTCTGTTATTTGTTCTTCTTTCTAATTATGATGCTATTGTTATTGGTGTTCCTGTTGTCGTTGTTTTTCTTATCATTGTTATTGCGTTAAGACCATCCTTCTCTTTCATTTTCCGTCCCTCTTACCTTCCCTCCCTCCTTTTTTTCCAGAACTAACTGCGCGCACACACACACACACACACACACACACACACACACACACACACACACACACACACACAGTTACGTCAAAGTTCAGTAATCCTTTGTTTAGTGCACGTGGTTCAGGCGAAACATTTACCGGTTCACCACCAACACCACCACCACCAACGACAACAACAACAACAACAACAACAGTAACAACAAACAACATCTCTACTACCAACAACGACATTACCACCACCACCAGCAACACTAACACCAACACTAACTACAAACAACTACATCACCACCACCACCACCACCACCAACGATAACAACAACAGTAACAACAAACAACATCTCTACTACCAACAACGACGTTTCAACCACCACCAGCAACACTAACACCAACTAACAACAAACAACTACATTACCACCACTATCACCACCGCCACCAACACCAACACCACCTCCACCTCCACCACCACCACCACCAAACACCAACACTAATAACAAAACCACCACCAAACACCAACACTAATAACAAAACCACCACCAACAACATCACTACATTGCTACCACCACTACGCCACCACCACCATTACCACCACCACTACTACTGTAACTCCGCTTGCGTCACTACTCGTATTTGTTAACTGCTTTCACTACCACTAACACCTCTAATATTACCTACTACTACTACTACTACTACTACTACTACTACTACTACTACTACTACTACTACTACTACTACTACTATTCACTATCGCCACCACCACTACACCACTATCAAAACATATTTACAGTCGCCGTGGTGATTCGAGAGCGTGACGTTGTGGAGGAGGAGGAGGAGGAGGAGGAGGAGGGGGATCAGAAGGAGGAGGAGGAGGAGGAGGAGGAGCATAAATAGAAGGAGGTATTGTCCCTTCCATCCCGCTCCCACTATACTGTTTTGGATTAGAGAGAGAGAGAGAGAGAGAGAGAGAGAGAGAGAGAGAGAGAGAGAGAGAGAGAGAGGGTGTGGGGGGGGGAGGAGGAGAAGCCACAATACAAAGGGAAAGAAGAGATCGTAAAGGAGGAGGAAGACGAGGAGGAAGAGGGGAAGATTAGGGGGAGGAGGAGGAGCAGGAGTTGAACTAAGAATGAGAAGGAAAAATAATAATACATAAGAATTAACAGCAGCACAATAACAGGCAGTAATAGTAGAAAAAGAAGAAGAAGAAGAAGAAGAAGAAGAAGAAGAAGAGGAAGAAGAAGAAGAAGAAGAAGAAATATAAAGAAGAAATGCAGATGAAGTAGAAAGAAAGAACAAGAAGAAACCTCAAGAAGAACAAGAAAAGAACAAGATATAGAAGTAGAAGAAGAAGAGGAAAAAGAAAAAGAAGAGGAAGAAGAAGAAGAAGATGATGATAGTGATAATGATGATGATGATGATAATGAAAAAGTAAAGGAAAAAGAAGAAAAACAGAGAAGATAAAGAAAGTTTGAAGGTCACGTGGAGTATGCGAGTAAATATCTAGGTTGTGGTATTGACGTGAGGAGGCGTGTGTTGTGATGAGGACCTATGGTGACGGTAACGACGATGACGATGATGATGATGAGGAGGAGGAACAGGAACAATGATAGGAGGAGGAGCAGGAGCAGAAGAAGGAGGAATGAAGATCGAAGGGCCTGGAGGAGAATGAGAAAGAGGAGGAACAGGAGAGAAGATATGAGGTGCAGGAGAAGAGGAGAAGGATAGGAGGAGGAGGAAATGAGGTGAAGGATTAGAGCAGATAACGAGGAGCAGGAGAAAGAGGAGAGAAAATAGGAGGAGCAGGAGATGAGGTGAAGGATTGGAGTAGATAGGAGAAGCAGGAGGAGAATGAAGAAAGGGAGAAAGAGAAGATACGAGAAGCATTGAAGAAGAGAAGGGAAATGCTGACCACGGTGACGCCTAGAAAGAAGAATAAGAAGAAAAAGAAGGAGAAAACGAAGGAGGAGGAGGACGATGAAAAGATTGACATAAGAGAAATAAGAAGAATAGGAGAACGAATATAAAGAAGATCGAGCAAGGATTCAATGTCTTGTTATTGGTATACTGTTAAAAGGCTTATCTCACTGCCTGTCACTTTCATTATCTGGCACACACACACACACACACACACACACACACACACACACACACACACACACACACACACACACGGTCTTTAGCTGCTCCTTTGCCTGCCTGTCTGTCTGTGTGTCTGTGTGCGTGAGGAAAGAGCGTGTGTGTGTATGTGTGTGTATATGTGTGCGTGTAACAGCTCCCTTACTTGCCAGAGTGCACACAGAGACCTCCTAAACTGTGCATGACCAACCTTGACTGTGTGTGTGTGTGTGTGTGTGTGTGTGTGTGTGTGTGTGTGTGTGTGTGTGTGTGGTGGGATTTGTCACCTTAATTAAAGTGCTTGGAACATAAATGGATGATGAGGGAGAGAATTAGAGATGTGGTCAGGGAAGTGATTTAAGGGGCGAATTAACAGGTGAAGGGAAGGGTTAACAGGTGAAGGGAAGGGTTAACAGGTGAAGGGAAGGGTCAACAGGTGAAGGGAAGGGTCAACAGGTGAAGGGAAGGGTCAACAGGTGAAGGGAAGGGTCAACAGGTGAAGGGAAGGGTCAACAGGTAAAGGGAAGGGTTAACAGGTGAAGGGAAGGGTTAACAGGTGAAGGGAAGGGTCAACAGGTGAAGGGAAGGGTCAACAGGTGAAGGGAAGGGTCAACAGGTGAAGGGAAGGGTTAAACAGGTAAGAGAAAAAGTCTTCCCTTCACATTCATTCTCTTCTTTTCTTTTCCATTCCTTTTTTTCCCTTCCCTTTCCTTACCTCCATTTTCCTTTTCCTTCCCTATCGTTTTCCCTCTCATTCCTTTTCTTTCTCTTCCTTTCTTTTCGTCTCCTTTTCTTTTTTCCCTTCCTCTTCCTTTTGTTATCTTCCCATCTTTTTCTTTCCTGTCGTTTTCCCTTCCACTTTCCTTTCCCATTCATTCTTTTCCCTTCTTTCCTTCTTTTTTTCCCTTCCCTTAAAATTTCTGCCTCCATTTTCCTTATTTTCCTTCCCTTTTGTTTTCCCTCCCCTTCCTTTTCATTCTCTTCCCTTCCTTTCCTTTCCTTTTCCCTCCCCTTCCTTTTCATTCTTTTCCCTTCCCTTTCATTATCAACCCTTCTTTTCCTTTTCTTTTGTTTTCCCTTCTCTTCCCTTTCTTTTGTTTTCCCTTTTCTTCCCTTTCATTTTCTACCTTTCTTTTCCTTTCATTTAATTTTCCCTTCCTTCCCTTTCCTTGCCTTCCCTTCCTTTTCATTCTCTTCCCTTCTTTTCCTTTCCTTTTCCTTTTCTTTACCCTTCCCTTTCATTTTCTATTCTTCTTCCTTTTCTTTTGTTTTCCCTTCTCTTTCCTTTCATTTTCTACCCTTCTTTTCCGTTCCTTTTGTTTTCCTTTCGGTTTCCATTCCCTTTTCCTTTCTTCCTCCCTTCCCCTTCCTTTTCATTTCCTTGCCTTATTATCCTTTTTTTCGCTTTCCCTTCCCTTCTCCTTTCCTTCCGTTTTCCATTCCCTACCCTTTTAATCTCTTCCCTTCTTTCCTTTTCCTTCCCTTTCTTTACCTCCACTTCCCATCGTTTTCTTTCTCTTCGTTTTGACTTCCTTTTCTCAGTCTCAATTTCCCTATCAATCCTATCATCCATTTCTCTTTTTCCTTTCCTTTCTTCTCTCCCTCTTCTCCTTCCCACATTCTCCTAATCTATCTCTTATCTCCTTTCCTTCCATTCAGTTTCGTTTCATCATTACTCCTTCGCACCTTCTTTCCTCCTCTCTCTCTCTTCCTTGCTTCAGATTCTTTCTTCTCACCCTTCCGCTTTTATTCTTCTCTTCCCCTCCCTTCCTCCTCTCTCCCTCGGCTCTTTCATAACTTAACAGATTATCATTGTGACGTCATCCCAAGTGAGAAAAGGGGTATTATGTGAGGAATAGTAGTAGTGGTAGTAGTAGTAGTAGTAGTAGTAGTAGTAGTAGTAGTAGTAGTAGTAGTAGGTGTTGTTGTGATTGTGTTGTTTTGTATAGTGTGTGTGTGTGTGTGTGTGTGTGTGTGTGTGTGTGTGTGTGTGTGTGTGTGTGTGTGTGTGTGTGTGTGTGTGTGTGTGTGTGTGTGTGTGTGTGTGTGTGTACATAACTGATTATTTAGCGAGAACGTGCGTGTGAATAACTGTACAAAAGACGTCATCAGTGTGTGTGTGTGTGTGTGTGTGTGTGTGAAACGGAAAATGAGAGAGAGAGAGAGAGAGAGAGAGAGAGAGAGAGAGAGAGAGAGAGAGAGAGATTATCCAGCCGCCACTTAAAAGAACTGAAGTATTAAAGAAAACACAAAGCTGATAAACAAACAAACATAAATTGCCTTGATAAACATTTGAAGGGAAGACACGATTCAGGGTTACGTGTGAATATGTATGTATGTATGTATGTATGTATGTGTGTATGTATGTGTGTATGTATGTATGTATGTATGTGTGTATGTGTGTAGCTCAGGAATCAATGGTCGAATATGTGTGCATTTCTTAATTCTCGTTTTACTTTCTTTTTCTTTCTTTCTTCCTTCTTCCCTTCCTTTGTTTCTTGCTTTATTTTCTTCCTTTCCCCTTTCTTCTTTTCCTTTTTTTCTTTCTTCTTTAATTTCTTCTTGTCTTCTTTCCTTCCTTTCGTATCTTCTCTTCTTTCCTTCTCCTTTCTTTTTCTCTTCCTTCCTTTCTCCCTTCTTTCTTTTCTTTCTTTCTTTCCTTTCATTATATTTCTCTTCATTTCTCTCTTCCTTCTTTTCTCCCTTCCTTCTCTTCGTCCTTTTTTGTCTCTCTTCTTTCCTTTCTTTCACACAAAAAAAATCTCCTTTCTTAATCACTTTCCCTTCTTCATGCATCCCTCCATCCCTTCAGTTAAATCTATCCCAATCTATTCTTGAACTCTTTCTCTCATTCATTCATTTCTTCATTTTCTTCTTATCTATTCTTTAACTTTTTCTCGCCGTCATTCCTTCCTTCATCTGCTACTACTACTACTACTACTACTACTACTACTACGACTATCCATCTATTTATTCCTATTTATTTATTCCTTCAGGCATGTGGGCCACCCGGCAGATGACCAAAAAGGAGGACCGGGAGATCTATGTGAGGACCACGCTGAGAGAACTGCTCGTCTACATCATCTTCCTCATCGTCCTCTGCATCAGTGAGTACTACTACTACTACCTCTCAGTCATCTTCCTTCATCGTCATCACCATCATCTTCATCATTTTCACCATCATCCCTTGCATTATTTAGTACTTTTACCTCAGTCACCTTCCTCATCGTCCTCGTCCTCCTCCTCATCATCATCATTATCATCATCGTCATCATTTTTCTAATTAATTTTCTTTACTGTCTTTTCCACTTTTTTCCTGTTATTTTTTTCATTCATTCTTAAATTTTCTTGTTGTTTTTGTTCTTCTTGTTCTTCTTTCTTTTTTCTTATTCGTCTACATCAGAGGTTCTCAATCTTTTTTCAGTGATGGCACCTTGAACTTATATAAACCCTTTTGGGGCACCCCTTTTTCACCCCCCCCCCCTCCTCACATGAATCAACTTCTTATACACAATTGTACCTGTTTAAATTACTTTAATTAATGACTTAAAATTATTATCCATACTCAAACCAAAATTAACATACGGTACAATATGTACCTGCCCAAACAGAACTCATCAGCCGAATTAGATTAGCTAACTTAAGAGTTGTAAATGCAGACTAACATAAAAAGAAGAAAAAAAAGGATGATTAAAAATTCATGATGATTTGTGGCACCCCTAGGCACTGTCCGTGGCACCCCAGGGTGCCGCGGCACCCAGTTTGAGAACCTCTGACTTTACATCTTTATACTCTTTCCCTCATCATCATCATCATCGTTATTATCATCATCATCATCTTCATCCGTGAGTACCTTTAATAGTCATCTTCTTCGTCATCATCATTAGCATTATCTTTTCTTTTTCTTCACCGATTCAAAGCAATCCCTAAGTTATGTTCGTTCGTTAAGGATTTACCCCCTAAAAAGGGGAACGGGCCTTTGTCGATTGACGGCCCGTCACCCTAAGTTATGTTTCCCACCTTCGTCATTTATAGTAGCAGCAGCAGCAGCAGCAGCAGTAGTAGTAGTAGTAGTAGTAGTAGTAGTAGTAATGGAAGTAGCAGTAACAGTTACATACGCACACTTAAAAAAAAAAAAAAATGCTGAGAACTATGAGACACGACAAAGTGACACGTGTAAACCTACCACCACCACCACCACCACCACTACAACGATCAGACAAGTCATGACGGTGTGGTGTTTAGCTCATGATACACTCCACCATAAACTCCCCTCCCACTCCTCCCCGCCGTCCCCTCCCCCTCCCTCCTCCCCCACCCCGCCCTTTCCTCGTACATTTGCATGCACACACGCACGCACTCTACCCTAAGCTCAGTGTAGTTCTCTCGTTCTTGTGATTCTATTTCTGGACCTGACGATAGAGGATTGGTTTATGGCGACTCTCTTGTATCCTCTGCTGCGTTCAAGGGTTATAGAAAGTGGCCCCACCCTTAGATGCTTACTTTATTATAATCTGTGGAATTATTGACAAGAAAATGGCCTAGTAGTGTATCGTTATAAGCTGTTAGCCTCACTATAGAAAGGAAAATGTAGTGATAAAATGTCTTTCTTTCTCTCTAACTGTTAATATGAGAGGTGTTTGTTTATTTTTATTTTCGCACACAATATTTACACCTGCCAACCTCTTTTTTTCTTTCTCTTTTTCAGTTTGTTGTTGTTGTTGTTGTTGTTGTTGTTTTTCTTCTTCTTCTTCTTCTTCTTCTTCTTCTTCTTCTTCTTCTTCTTCTTCTTCTTCTTCTTCTTCTTCTTCTTCTTCTTCTTCTTCTTCTTCTTCTTCTTCTTCTTCTTCTTCTTATTATTATTATTATTATTATTATTATTATTATTATTATTATTATTATTATTATTATTATTATTGTTCATAAATCATCACATTTTTTCCCCCTTCATACATCATCATGTATAAAGAAAAAGAAGAAGAAGAAAAGGGAAAATAAGAAAGAAAAAAATAAAGAAAAAACAAAAAGAAAAGCTCATAATAACATGATTAAAAAAGATAAAAACATTAAACGAATCATAATATTAGCACACTTGCAACGAGACTGACTACTTTACCAGCATTCTTCCAGGTTATGTGTATCTAGGTCAATGACGCCTCACTGTGCGTTAAAAAAGGTAACACTGCTAACGTATGTATGTAAATATGTCTTACACGTGGCATTCTCAGACGCTTTCGACTCTCACAACAATTTTCAAAGGCCAAAAAGAAGATTCGTCGGGTCGTCATGAGTATTTTCACATTCATGGTGCAGAAGCCTTGTCAAATCGTCACTATAGGCTCATAAAACTATACCCATGGAAATACTAACACAACCTCTACGAAAGCCTTATCAAATGTAGGTGTGTAAGCCCCGGAATGTTTGAGAATAATGGCCTTACACGCGTATTATGTATGAAACGTTTGAGCTTTTGTTGGAACGTTTTTTAAGGGCACAGGAGCTACGTCGAGCTGTCAAGAGTGGCGCTTTCCCGTTCATAGCGCGGAAACCTTGCAAAACTACCGCCTGCAGGGTCATGATACCACCCCTGGAAATACTAACACAGCTATTACGAAAGCCTTGTCAAATGTGGGTGTGTGAGCCCCGAAATGTTTGAGGATATGGGTCTTAAGCGTATAACATTCTCCGGTTGCGTGACTGTACTACGAAACGGCGCACGGAAAATAATATGTAGTACGCCTTTATCTCGCCTCGTTAATCCGCTCGTCACGTAAACTACAGCACCTAGCTACAGGTCGACTATACACTTCACCTCGCTACGCTTCATGCATTCTGAGGGTCACTTGTCGCGAGTATTTATAGAATGTACGCCTTCCTTCCTTTCGCTTGTATGTCGTTCCTCTTTCACGCGGGCAGTATCAAGACACATCTAGCCAAAAAAGAGAGAAAAAAAAAGAAAAAAGGAACGTTCTCTTCGATTATTTCTTTATCTTCTTATCGTGGGAACGGCGTGTAGTGGAATATACTTGGTTTTTTTTCTTTCTCTATTTTGATTTGCCTTGGTGTTGCTCCTCTGCCCTTACGATATGGTTTTCTTCCCTTTACAAGTTTGCATTTTTTCTTCGTTTAAGTATACATATGAATAAATATTTTCTCTAAAATGGCACACATGCATGCTAAGGGCTAAAAAAAAAAATAAATAAATAAAAAAATGAAGGAGCTTGCAGCTTCTAGTTAAGAAGTTCGAAAAAATATATATATTCCTGTCAGTTTACCAGAAAATATTTCGTGTGCACTTCCTTCCCGTCACTAACTCCTGTAAGTATAATCAGAAAGTAGCTACCTCCTCTCCTGTCGCTAAAAAAGGAGGAGAAATTAAGGGTTTTCATATTAATCGCCTCTTTGCTTAATTAATTCCTCCTGCAGTCCCGATCGGCAGCCTTATGAAACCAAATAATAATAATAATAACAATAGTGACACGCCTCCTTTTCTTCCTTCTCCAGTCACGTTCGGCATGACCTCCCCGACGATGTACTACTACACGAAGGTGCTGAGCGAGCTGTTCCTGGACGCGCCCTACCCCGACACCAAGAACACCTTCAGGGCCTCCACGCAGGTGCTCGACTTCTGGAGGGTACGTGTGTGGACCTAGTCGCCAAATAGTAGTGTACAGGGTTAGACTTAAGCCAGGATCTGTTAAACTTCTTCTTCTTCTTCTTTTGACCTGTTTCGCCTTGTATCGCTTCTTAGGTCCTCCTTTGTACAGGGTTAGAGTTACGCGATTTGTTAAACTTCTTCTTCTTCTTCTTTTGACCTGTTCCGCCTTGTATCGCTTCTTAGGTCCTCCTTGGTATTTCTCTACACTTAAATACTTCACTACGCACACTTAGTTACTGCACTGTGCACACTTATACACTTCACCCTGCACTGAGCTATGTTTTTCTGTTCACTTTGCTTCCAGTGATTTGCCTGCTGTTTTCTTTTCTTCACTTTAGCTTATTCTTGTCTTTTCTTTTGGATGTACCTTCTACTTTTACTTAGTTTCCACTATTACAATATTCTTAAACGCCGTATTAGTATTTATTTAGTGGTTAGTTTGACTTTTTAATTCCAGTTTTAGAACGGAGTTATTTAGTTTTGGATTTTCAGAGTTAAGTTGACATTTTACAAACTCAGTCGTAATTGTGAAATAAAAAAAATCAGCAAAGTCTTGAAAAAACAGGTCAAATAAGACAGATCAGCCACACTGTTATTAATAAAGACTGATTTGACGTTTGAAAAATCAGTCTTGTGTTATCCTCTCTCCTGATCTACTTTTTATCCAACTTAGATTTGTTTACGTTAGGTTAGAGTTAGTATGTTACCCTGTCTCCATTTCCACTTTTCTATCCAGCTTAGTTTTTAAAGTCGTGGATGTTCCTTGCCTGCACCGCCTCTTCCTCCAACTCATCCCAAACACCAATAGTTGTGTTAAGGAAAACTAAATATCTTGACCTTATCACCACATCTAGTCTTCTTCAACGTGTTTTCAAGGTCTCTTCTTCATTCATTAGTCCTTGTCAGAAGATCCTCCCTTACTGCCTTAAACATCATTATTAAATTTTATCTCTTTTCTGTATTTCAACTTTGTCAATTTCAACAAATCCAATCTGTGTGTGTGTGTATGTGTGTGTGTGTGTGTGTGTGTGTGTGTGTGTGTGTGTGTGTGTGTGTGTGTGTGTGTGTGTGTGTGTGTGTGTGTCAATATGTTCATACCTGTTTTTTTTTTTTTTTTTTACAAGATTTTGTTAAGCTTTTATTGTTCCGTAATATTTTTTTCACACACACACACACACACACACACACACACACACACACACACGATTTCATTTGGTAAAGCGGTCCCATTCATCAGTAATTATTCAGTATGTGTGTGTGTGTGTGTGTGTGTGTGTGTGTGTGTGTGTGTGTGTGTGTGTGTGTCATAACCACCGTCTCTATTCATTTTGTCATCCTGCTTTTCCTCCGTGTTTCGTCTATCCGTACCCGCCATTTAGTAACGAAAAAAAAAAATGCGTACCCGCGGATCTAGACTAGCTCTCCCACGCGTTAGAGAAGGTGAATTTGGCTCAGGGCGTTGACCCCTTGTATTACGGAGAGCACACACACACCCCAATGACTAGTACTACACAGTCAGACTCATTGGATGTGAAGGGAGGAGAGAAGGGAAAGCGTGAGGGAAAGGAAGGACAGAGTAATGTGATAGAAGTCCAAGCTGCGGCTATTATTATTATTATTATTATTATTATTATTATTATTATTATTATTATTATTATTATTATTATTATTATTATTGGTAGTAGTAGTAGTAGTAGTAGTAGTAGTAGTAGTAGTAGTAGTAGTAGTAGTAGTAGTAGTAGGAAGAGGAGGAGGAGGAGGAGGAGGATCAAGGAAATATAAAGAAATACGTGATATAGACCCAAACAAAGTCCCCTCGATGATTAAACATGGATAAGAAAAATAAAAGAAGCATTGACAGTAAAGTAAGGAAGAAAAAAAAAAAAAAAAAAGAGGGGGAGACTAATCATTGCAATATAAGGAAGTGCAAGGAAATGCTTGAATATGGGCAATGTGTGGTAGCTTGAACAGTTGACTTGTGGATGAGATAAAGGTGAAGTATATATGCGGCTACTCCACTGAAAACAGAACCTCACAAAATATAAACTCTGATCGGAAGCCGGGGAGTTTATTCACTTATTATTTTTTGTGTTGTGTAGAAGTACCGTCTTAATAACTTTTCTTACGCTAACTACAAGAGGACGATGAATGCGCGGGTTCTGTGTTTCTAGGAGCTTAAATTTACTTGTCAATCAGTTATAAAATAGCTTTGAAAGGGCCAAATGTTTCACAGGATCGGTCACTGAACGGGTATATACGATAAGCTCTAATTACACACTTAACTAAGTTGGTAAAATTCACTTGTTTAATTATAAGGGGAATCGTATGGCGTGCGAAGTCAGTTCCAATTGAATACAGTTGAAAAGAAGAAGATCCTATTTAACCACCAGATTAATATGAATGTGTCAGGAGGTGAAGATGAGATGCTTCATGAGTCATTTCGAACCAGCTGAAGCAAGTTAGATCTGAGGTAGGGTAACTTTTTGTTTAATAGGCACGGTAGTGACACCATACAAGCTAACACCATAGAGTATTATTATGTAGTTTGGTGTTTTTGCATATTTATGGCTGTACATAACGTGCGTGTCCCTTCCCGAACAGTTTTCAGAGAACGTGTTGCTGGACGGCCTGTACTGGGAACACTGGTACGACGTGAGCGAGACGGACACTACCAAGGACGACCGCAACATTCTATATGAGAACAGACTCCTGGGCGTGCCCCGCGTCAGGCAGGTCGGTGCTGCACAAGGGTAAAGGGGCTAGTACACTGGGCAAATTTTCCGTGGATCTTCAGTCAAACCACGATTTCCGCTGGCATGGTTCTCATATTTCCGTGGTTTTCTGACGTGTCCTCGATCTTCAAAAGCTACGATAGATTTCACTGAAGGACGACGGTATTACTCACCATCATCATCAGCAGCAATAACAAGAAACAAATGAGAACCACGCTAGCGGAAATCGTGGTTTGACAGAAGATCCATGGAAAATTTACCCAGTGTAATAGCCCCATAACGATTTGTATTGTGGGATGTTGTACCTGGCGCAGCTGTGGTGTAAAACTGACATAACCTAACAATCGCTCTCCTCAATGTTAAAAAAAATGGCTTCGTGTCGTGATATTTATTCAAAGTACGAGTATCACAATCAGAAGGGGAACTGTTAATATTATCTGGCCATGAAATAAGCCCACCTAATTAAATTTCGAAACTCACATTTCACGCAGCAGTTCAGTGACTTATTTGATTATTTCATGGGCAGTTGTAGGTAGCAGCGGCATAAACTGATCAATGCCTTTCAGTTAAGAGTCCACAATACATCGTGTGAGATACCGCCAGACTTCCAGCGAGTCATCCGTCAGTGCTTCAGTGAATACGCTCCAGCCAACGAAGACACCTCAGAGTTCAGCCCTAATGGAGAGAATACTACCGCGTAAGTTATAGCCTCGGATCATGAAAGAGATACGGCTTTTCACTATGATTTGTTTGTATATTTGTATGTATGCATTATATTATGTTTCCACGTTTATGTCTGTTTATCTGTATCTAAAAATCTGTTTCCTTCTGTAACTCCTTAACCTAGTTGCTGCGGAGATCATGTTTCTTAATTTAAGGCCCCTCTAAGCGAATTAATGAGAAAAAATCATCGCTCTCGCACACCACTTCATAATATATATCAACGCATTTGTGATCAATTTATGCATCATCTATTTTTGGGGGTTTATATCATGGCAAAAATGTGGCCCGCTGCTGGTACACGGCAAAGCCACAAATTTGGCCCGTCGCTGCTACCGGATTAACGAATGGCAAACCAGGAGAGACTTCAGTTCTTAGTATTCTTACATTTCCTCCTTTCCTTTCCATTCCCTCCTTTGCATCATGATCACAATTCTCACCTTTCTATGCACATGTCCATTAGGTGCTCACTATTTCCACTAATTCCATTCTCACCCCACTTCAACCACACTTCATCTGTACATTACCAACTCATGCATTCATATTCCCCTCAAAAGTATAACCCCTTTTTGAACTTGTTTAGATGGTCATTCAACTATTCTCAAAAGTTCATTATAATTTTCTCTTATTCATGTTTGCTTGACATATGCACCCACCCACACATACTATACTAACTCTGTATCCCTCATCATGCATGTTATTCTAGAGCCATGTTATACATGACTATGTATGCCTATATCCAAGGAGACACTAAGAATTCAACACCTTGCTTCCCCTTCCTCATTCGCCCCTGGCCAAATTACTGAGTAGCCTACATCTCTCTTCATACCCTCTCAAATCACACTTAAACACCCACCTCCACATTCCATAAGTAAAACACGAAGTCCTGTTCTGTGTTATTTTGTGCTGATGAATAAGGGGAGAGTAAGAAAGTGAGGACTATAGTATTTAAGAACAATACATAGACAGTAGCCATAGTCCCATCTTGAGTGAGTTCCAAGGCACCAAGAACAGAGTAACTGAAGATGGATTAATGCCTTTCCCAGGTGGAAGTATTTTTCGGAGAAGCAGCTGAATGGGTCTGTCCACTGGGGCAAGATTGCTCACTACTCAGGAGCCGGCAGCTATGTGGTGAGCCTCCAACTGTGTACAATGCCAACATTATATGTCTTCAGTTTTGTTGCATTGCTTGCTTGTTGTATTCACTGGTTTACCAGAGCATTCCATTTGGCGCTCATATCACATGGAAAAAATAAAATGGATAATTAAGCTGAATAGAGAAATGAAATAGTTAAATAAAGTTGGACTTCCAGACTTTTATTAGGTAACATTCCATTTTTATATCTCACCATAATTTTCCCTGATATGAATACAAGTGGAATGGTGCAGAGAAATAGATAACTCACATACAACATGGATGATAAATGTAAAGATAAAAAGATAAAAGATAAAGAGATGAAAGAATTTATGAACACCTCTCAACCTTTTCCAGGACCTTGGTTCAAACAGAAACGTAACAAAAATCATTCTTGCCGAGTTGCGTGAGAAGCTGTGGATCCAGAGAGGGACCCGAGCTGTGTTCTACGACTTCACTGTGTACAATGCCAACATCAACCTCTTCTGTGTCATCAAGTGAGGAAACAGGGACTGCACAAGATCTTTGCCCTTGTGTACACTCATCAAAAAAGTATCAAACACCCTGCCCGTCAGTACCTGCCTAACCAATACCACCATGTCTATTTTCACTCAAATCCTGTTCCATCAACCTAAGAATGTTTGATAATATTTTTGATGACTGTACATGACTTGTTAATTTCTTTCCATAGAATAGTGGTGTTAATGATTATTGACTAGTAAATAGTTAGCATTTGAGCTGATTGAATGATCAGTTATTTATTCTTCACATAAAAATATTTAATAGCTGTGACTATAATTGTATTCTAATCAATATGTAGCTGTGAGTATAATGTTTTGTTCAAATGCACTTGATAGCTTTGAACATATTTTTCTATTCAGTACATGAATGGAAATAGAATAACATTAATACAAATCAAATAAAAGGACAACTTGAAAATTCTCAGTTTTTGTACATTTAAATATTTAAACTAAAGTAGGATAGAGCAAGATTTGTTTATATGTAAGTCATACAAGATAAGCAGTGAGTTTATATTTCCTTGGCATTTATTTTCCCTCAAAGTTATCAGTGTCGAATTTATATTTTCTTAAAATATTCAGTGTTAAGTTTGTTCCTTGAAGTCATCAGCATAAAGTGTCAAGCCTTTGTTCAATTGGTCATCATTGTAAAGTATATGTTCTTTTGAAGCCATCATTGCCAAGTTGTCTTGGTGAAGTCATCTGAGTGAAGTTTACATTTTCTTGAAGCCAACAGCATTTGGTGTTTACGTTTGTCTTCTTGGTCATCAGTGTTAAGTGTATGTTTCAATGAAGTCATCAGTATTAAATCAAGCTTCACCCCTTTAGGCTGGTGTTTGAGTTTCCAGCGACGGGCGGCATCATTCCATCATGGGAGTTCAGGACGGTGAAGCTGCTGCGTTACGTCACCCCAAATGACTTCTTTGTGTTGGCGTGTGAATGCATTTTTGTGTTTTTCATAATCTACTACATCATTGAGGAGGCCATAGAGATCAAGGCACTCAAGTGGTCCTACTTCAAGAGCACCTGGAACATCTTAGACTTGTTGGTCATTGCGGTATGTCAAGTGGTCCAGAACCGTTGTTATTTCTTTTTCTATGGAGGAATGTCAGGTCCGTGTGGATATTGACTACAACGTGTGCAAATAACTTGTCCATGCTTTATAATGTGCAGGAAATAGAGCATGTTTGTGACCTAACAATTCTTGTCTCCTCAGATATCCCTCCTGTGCATTGGCTTCAATGTCTTCTGCTTCTTTACCATCAGCTCCAAGCTACAAGAGCTATTAGAAGACCCAAACATCTTTGCAGACTTTGAATTCTTGGGTTACTGGCAGATACAGTTTAACAATGCTGTTGCTGTATGTGTCTTCTTTGCTTGGTTCAAGCTGTTCAAGTACATTTCCTTCAACAAGACAATGACACAACTGTCCTCTACACTTTCAAGAGTAAGTGATGGAATAATTAGTTTTCATAAATATAAAAACCTTTAGTGTAGTTTAAGGTCGTGCATATCTAATAACCCATTCTAATTGATCATGAGTAATCAATTCAACCAATGGGTGAGACATAGGACATTGTGCAGTGATAATGTTTTGTTAAAATTTAATTCTCTTTGAATGTATGCAGTCAACTTGTTTGGGCGATATATTTTAATATGACCATGACTGTGCTCTTGCTCACTCTGCAGGTAATCTCTCACCTTAGTAAGGCATGAAATGGAAAGTTAAAAATGATGATGATGTCCATTGGATTAATATAATCATTTTAATATATATTCTTTGAGCTGATGTTTTAAGCTTTGTTTTTAATCCACAGTGTGCCAAGGACGTTGCTGGTTTTGCCATCATGTTCTTCATTGTGTTCTTCGCATTTGCACAGCTCGGGTATCTCCTGTTTGGTACGCAGGTTAGTAAAAAATATGATTTGTATTTATGTGATGTTGTAGTCATGCATTTTGTTATCAGTGGGAATACTTGAAAGGAATGTGAGTGATTGCATTGTCCATTCTATTAGGTGTTTATTGATGCTGCAAGCTCGTGGAAAATAGGTACGCATAGTCATCCTTTCCCATGTTCCTCTTCAGGTGTATGACTTCAGAAAGTTCATGGATGCAGTTTTCACGTTGCTGCGAACAATTTTGGGAGACTTTAACTTCCATGATATTGAGGAAGCCAACAGAATCTTGGGGCCAATCTTCTTCATCAGTTATGTCTTCTTTGTCTTCTTTGTTCTGCTGGTGAGTGATAATTCTAAGAAACAATATTGCCAGTAATGAAAAATTTAAGTAAGGAATATATCACAGCTAGTTTGAAGATTTTACAGAGGTCAAGAAAATTAGTATTTATTTTATATACTCTCACTTTGCTATGCTTTATCTCTTTAAATACATTATCATACTTTCAAGGAAAAAAGCTCTTTGATTTTAACTTCAGAATCAGAGGACGCATAGACAAGAGTGATAAACTTTTCATCTCACTTTCATATCCTCTCAGTCACTTGCCATATTAGGAAAAATGATTCTCTGACCTTTGACATGTACATTTATATTCCAGAATATGTTCTTGGCCATCATCAACGACACATACACAGAGGTGAAAGCAGAGATTGCCAGTCAGCGGAATGAGTTTGAGATTGCCGACTACTTCAAGCGTGGCTACAACAACATGATGGGGAAGCTGGGCAAGAGGGACAAGATTGTTGACATTCAGAATGCTCTCAAGCTCTCTGGTAACAATGGAGATGGCATGTTGTCATTTGATGAGATACGAACAAATTTAAAAAGGTATTCCTGCTTTACGAAGTGTTAGCATGTTCATTAGTCAGTCATTGTGCTTGGTGTGAGAAATTATGCTTTAATGATTGTAGTAATGGTGATGGTCTACCTATCTCGAACTCTGATACCATTATGCTTCACTCATTTACTTTGCATTCCTCACATTTTACTCTCACATCCACACCACATTAATACTCCTTCATTACTCATACCATCCCATCTTCGCTGCGTCGGGAGTAAACTGATATTGAGGTGCTTTCATCTGCTCCTCAATATCGAGGTGCTTTCATCCGCTCCTCAATGTCGAGGTGCTTTCATCTGCTCCCCAGGCCCCAAGTGGCTGTCGAGCAGATTAAATCAAATCAGGCAACCTCGTAATGAGCCAATAGGCTTTCTGTTGCCTGCATTTCCATGTTTCCATCTTGTTATTCAGCATGCTTTCCTCAGGTAATTTATTTCTGTTGCACATATTCTTGCCTCTTGTGACTTTCCATGCCAATGTTTCAAAGGCATAGATAAAACCTGGCAGAACTAAACTATTCTTCTTGACCTCCATACATACATTTTTACCTCTCGTGATTCTCTGGATTGACAAATGTTTAATGTCTTTATAACAGGGCTGGGAATCCCTTTCTACTTCCATACCTGACTTCTTGTTATCATGGATTTTCTAATTCCTGCTGCATACAGTACATGTATTTCATGTGCAATATTGTTTCTCCTCAGATGCAACTTCTCTGATATGGAAATTGAGATGTTCTTTGCTAAGTACGACACGGATGGCAACCGCCTGCTTGAGGCAGAGGAGGTCAAGAGGATGTTGGCTGACCTTGAAGGGCAGAAAGTTAACCTGGAAAGTGAGTTGATGATCAAGTTTATTGTTTTATCGTATACTGTATTTTACATCCTCTCTTCCTCCCTGATTCTACTTTAGGTGTTTCATACTATTATGTCACACATTCTCTTTCACCTTGATTCTACAGGGGGCCAGGTGGCTCTGTGGGTATGGTGCTCAGCTTGTGACCAGAAGGGTTAGATTTAACCAGCTCATGGCAACTTCTTGTAGCCCTAGCAGTTACATGGTCTTTGTTAGTTGTTACCTAACTTGAGAGGAATTTCATCATCTTATTCCTGATCCTACATTCTGTTTCATTGATACTCTGACATCTTGTTTTTGTGTACTTCATGTCTTATTTTGCAAGGAAGACTTCTGCAATTGATGCCAATAATGAATCTTAATTCTAAGATTTTTTTTTGTATTATCTCCCTTATCATTTATTCTCACTAGGTAGATTTTTACATTGCTTGATACTGTAATTGCTTGTTTTTATTTAACTGGTTTGTGTTAATCTAATAAACTTTCTTCATACTATTGTTTACTAAAATTCATGTAATTTAACTTCAATCCTCAGCAGGCAATGCTGATGGGGAAAGTAAGTGGTTAGAAGATCTATGCAAATGTTAGATGATAAGTAGTCAACCATCATGCCTATCGTAGTGCAGTGATACCTTAGTAACAGAAGGAAAGCATGAGTATCACACTTTTAAGCCTTCTACTTTTCTATTGACTCAATATTCTCGTAGTACAATATTGATGTCATCAAGTATATGTAGTTTTTATTACAAGCACATTTTAGCGAGCTCAAAGTAGACATCTGCATGAGCCTATCTAGTTTCACCTTTGCTTGTATGAAGTCAATACACTCCCAAAATTTGCTCCTTTTAGATATTTTATTGCCTCTCTTAATTCATAAATAGAGACTTATGAATGTACTTAGCTACAAATATCTGAAGAGAACAAATATGAGCTTGAAAGTAGTATTCTACAAGACTGAAAATCTACTGCTTTCTTGTGATACAGACCAACAATTGCTACACACTCACACTCAAATATACACACATAACTAGTGTTCATATCTTAAAAGAAAAGAGATGGAATACAAAACAAACAAACAGTGACCCAAGAGTGTTTGAAAAAGTAAATATATCTAGCAAGAACTGATGGCTACATGCTCTTGCTCCCCTTATGCTAGTGACCATATTCTGAAGACTTCACACTTTAACACAGCTTCTCTTTTTTCCTGATGACTCTACTCCCTACTATTTTAACTTTTCCCTTTAATGATTCCCCACTCTCCTGCAGGAGAAATGAAACACGAGAACCGCCCCAGCAGCGGCAAGGTCAGTGGGGAGAGTGTGACCCGGCCAGCCTCAGCCTCCTCCGGGCACGGCTCCATCACCTCCGTCTCCTTCGAGGAATTCTCTGTGTGGGTGCCTGATACCCTTGCTTGCTAAGTTGATTTAATATATAATGCGTGTTGCATGTGTGATCTGTATGTATAATCGATGACCATATGTATTTTATGCCAACATTCTGATGGCTCCCAAGGAACTCTCAGACCCCTCAGGGAAGGGTGTCCCAAACAGTTTTGCACCACCTTATAAAATTCCCCTTAGAGGTGCTGACTATATTGACTTCTCAGAGAAAGGTAATCTTTTTGTTTCCACTAGGCTGCAGCGTCGAGTTGACCGGCTGGAGCATAGCATTGGCAGCATTGTGAGCAAGATAGATGCTGTGCTGGTGAAGCTGGACACGATGGAGAAGACCAAACACAAGCGCAAGGAGACCATGGGAAAGATCCTTGACACCATCACAGAGAACGATGACAGTATGGGATATTACACTTTGCTGTTTTTGTTAGATTATTCACTTTGGTATATTCAATTATTTTATTTATGGCAGCAGCATATTGCAGCCATATTTATATCTCTTATTTAGTTCTTGGTCTGTCTTCTTTACGTCCCCACACAAGGAAATTGAGTAGGATTTCATAACTATTTTACCTCTCATTTTTTTATGATCTTGAAGGATTTCTTTTGTTTTCTTTCATGCTATTTTCTTTCATCATATAAAACTTGTGCATCATAGAACGAACCCTTAGCTGAACTCTCGCTAGCATAACGTTATTTAGTGCAAGGGTTAACTAGCACATCTTCATTTTTCTTCCCTTTTACGCTTTATCTGTATTTCTTCCTTCCTACAACTTAATGATTATTTTCAAGAGAGGAGTGTTAACAAACCTCTTGATCCATATCTTTTGGTGTCTTTGCTGAATTTTTATTGGGGCAGGATGTTGCAGGCATTTTTTAAAGATTTAGTATTTCCCCTGGCTTGCCTCATTTTCTATAAAAGAAAGACTACCTCTGACCCCATGTGTGTGTTTGTTGCAGTGGACGACTCCGCCAAGAGGAAGCACATGGAGCAGATGGTCCGGGACGAATTGGAAAAATGGGATGGAGATACAAGTCCCTCTGCAGTAAGTTTTGTTTATATCTTTTTGAGTATTCAGTAAAAGTCCATTAGTCCAATTTCCACAGGTCAGAAAGTCCATTAGTGGCTTAATCAAAAAAAACCTTTAATTAAAAAAGTTAAAATCACTAAATTAAAAAAAAAAAATTATAGGTCTATGGACTTCCACTGTATATGTCAGTCACTGTTTGAAGCACATAATGGTTGACATAAATGACTAATTACAGCATGTGATTTAGAGGTTAGAATCTAAGCATCACCACAATAATTCACAAATTTTCATTTGTTCATCCTTGGTCTGGAGCAAACACCAGCCTGCCCTGCTGTTGCCTTGATGCCACAATACATAATACATTCATCAGCCATTATCTACTAGTCCACTACAGGGAAGAGGCCTTTCTCAAAGTTTTCCATCTATTTCTGTATGATGTTGGTGTACTTATCCCTAACATCAAAGAGAGGGAAGCGACTTTGTTCTACAGTGGACTGGTAATGGTAATGCATGTATGTATGCATGGTGGCACTAAGGCATCACAACAGACTAGTGGCTGCTGTAGACCAAGGATGAACTACATGGAAACTTGTATACATCATGGTAATGCTTATGTACTAATTCTGCTTGAAAATTTTGCTAACAGTTCTTTTAAGGGTGAGATTTCTTATAAATTAGTAAAAATAATTTTAAAATAATGACTTTGATATGCAGTATTTTCAACGAGGCTACTTGTTTCACTGAGGTACATGTAAATCTGTCATTGCAGCACCGGAAATGAAAATGGATTGGAACTCCTTTAGTGAAGAGATCTGAGTCATAGCAAAACGGTACTCCTCAGAAGTATCAGAGTGGCAAATGAAACATCGACAAGAAGATAGTGCAATAGTCATATGTAGGCTAATGTTATCCCTTGTGTAGAGGAATAGTATATTTATATTACACACACACACACACACACGTATATGGACATATTTATTTATTCATATTTTTATGTATTACTTGCAAGTTTTGTTCTAGTTTGTTGATGCATGGAATAATGGTGACGTGTCTTGTGTTGTGTACATTTGTGTTATATCAATTTTACTTTGTATATTTTGCCAATTGTAATATAGTATTGATTTTCTTTACTTTATTAAGAGCTCGGCTATTTTTTAATAATTTGAATGTAAAGGTACAGTTGATATGCCACTAATAAATAAAATGATATATTTGTTTTCCTTATAAATCTGAAAACACTATCCTAGTGAACAGAAAAAGGCAGGATATACCTAGCATATTTGTTATTGTACAATTAAATTTTCTACATGATCAGGTTAACAAGGTTTACTCCTAATTAGACAGTTTACTTATAGAGCAGTATAGACATATAATACCCATAATTAATTCAACATTCTTCTTCTTAATCAATGCATAGTGGCAGTGGTCAGTAAACTAGTGTTCCATCAACTACCACATGTTAACCCTGCCTTTAGCTTTTGCCTGTCAGACAGGCACTGGAACAAAAACACAGGAACTGACTTACTTTATATTTGGCATGTTGTGTTTTTTTTTCTATCAGGGATAATTATTGCTGTATGCATGATAAGTTTAGGTTGTTTATATATTTACTCATCACTGTTAAAAGTGTTTAATTTTCTAAGTTCAGTGTGTATAATTATGATTTTTTAGCATCTGTGATAGCAGAACACGAGTACAATTATATATAATGGCAATATAATTATGAATGAAAAATGTTAGGCCAAGCTAATGAGAGTGGAATTCCCTATGCACACAGTAGTACTACCCCTACCTACAGGTTATCATATCTGTTTACCTATGATAAAGTGTTGTGTGCAGGATGTAGATTGTTTAGTATGTTGCAGTCTTGACATCATTAATTCAAAGTGTGTTTCATGAAAGTTAGTAATCAAGGAAATTATTATTCCAGTATTAATAAAACCAAAAATGAATTTCTTGTTAAAATATCCCAGGACACATTATTGCCCAACCTGTCAGTCACAAGACATCGCCCATGCTTGCAGCCCTAGACAACATGACTCAGGTAAGGCATATCACTTCAGTATAAGGAACTTTGAGGTGCAGGAGTGTCATACAGAACTAATGTTAATTAAATTGCTTAAATACATCTCAATGAAATGTGCAACATAATATTTTTTTTCATATTTTTCTTTTTCAACAAAAACAACTATCAAGATTCAACATTGATTCCAGTCACTGTGATGGTACTGAGCTACACTGGTATAAGTGTATTCAATCACACTTTTGGACAGCGGAATGAATAAAAACCTGATTGGGTTTATTTACCTATAAATTTAATGCAATTGTACACTCTTTACAACTTTTACATGACCATACTGTTGGCCCTTCCTCCCCTTCACTGGTCCCATCACTCCTCTGCAGGGAAAGACCAAGGAATTAGCAACCATGTAATTAATAGCTACCACTAACTGCATGGGCTAGAGATGACCATTGAACAGATATGGAAACTATCATTTGTATGTTTCCTTGGCCCTTGATAAGATACATGAATCAGTACAAGTAAAAAATTGACTACCAATAACCATTTACCATCAGCTATCAATGAAATGATATAATGCACCCAAAGCCTTCCACAAAATATAATCTGAATAAAACTTAGTCTTAATATACTCAACTACATTACATAGACAAGGGAGCCAAATAAAGAAAAGTATTATAAGTTTGCAAGGAAAAAAACCTGCGACAATGCCAACCAGACAACAAACAGAATTTCCTTACTGATGGCCTTTCCATCTTTCCACTTGATAATCTTGATCTGTGAGCCGTCCCTCTTTGCAGCGTCGACCCTCAGAGGCTCCTTCAGTGCCTGCCGCACCGCCCGGGCGGCGATGACAGAGTACTGGGCATAGCTGAGGATGGAGAGCAGGGGTCATAAGTGAGGTAGGGCAGCAAGGGTGAGTGGGAGGAGGGCTAGGTTTCAGGTCCATGATGAGACTTTCCAACCAGTATTAATTTTGTTAGTGCATCCTTGAGGCTGAACTGAATAGGGTAGACGGAAGAATAAGGGGTAAAATTCTAGTGTTTGCCCATACTCCCCCCTCCCCCCCATACAAGCCTGGGGACCTGGTGGGAATGCGGGGTTTCGGGTGGGGGACATGAAATCCATCGCAATCGCGTATTTTTTTTTTGTGTGTGTGTGTGTGGGGGGGATAAAAACTCCCTGGATCTAGGGAAATTCCCCAAATTTAGGGATTTTTCCTCCCACCACCAACAGAAACATAGCAGAAATTGAATTTAGAGTTGACTTCAAAGGCGAGAGAGGGACGTGTGTGTATATATATATTTTTTCATTTTCTCTCATTAACATTACTATTACAAAGCAGCGTTAGGGAGGAATTAATGAGAAGCGGGGCGAGGGTGTTGTGCGGGGCTGATGATGATGATGTTGATGATGAGAATAGAATAAAAGAGTGTTGCGAGATGTGTTGGCGTTAATGGAGTAAGGTGTTGCAGTGTTGTTTTGAACTACTGATGTTGATGTTTTGAAGGTACGAGTGTTGCGGGATTATTGGTTCTAATTTAGTAAGGCTGTTGTGTTGGGCTGATGATGATGATTGTGTTGATGGTGTGAGGATTAGTGTTGCAAGATGTGTTGGCACTAATGGGATAAAGTCACCACCACTAAAATAAGCGCTTGCGACGAATTTAGCGTTTCCCATATGGAAACCACGCACTCACTGGATCCCCAAGCTTGTTTTGGGAGAGAAGCGTAGTGAACCCACCAAACAATGCTCACCTCACCATCTGGCGTGGCGCTGGAGGCCATCTGCGCTCACATAAACCGCCTACATCACACTGATGCCCTCTCTCTCTAGTAGGTTGTCACCTCATCGCAAGGTTTCTGTCCTCCAAGTAGAGTCCGTGGCACCAAACACAGTGTATCTTCATTGTTTATTACTGACACAAGTAAAACCACCGGCTAGCCGTGATCTGTCCGACGCCGCGCCTTAAACAGTACTGCGGGTTCTACAGGAAGTGCAGGCTCTCGAACCTCCTGCCCGAGCTGGTCGAACACGTGAATCCTTACTGACCGCATTTTGAATCTGCTTCACAGGTTCGTATTCCCAGTATACAAGGTGATTGTGGATATTGACTCCGCGCCTCCAGAATATGATAATACGCCTCCATATATCATAGTTAAAAAAACAAAGTACTTAAAAGTAAAGAAGAAGCCGAATTAATCCCTTTCCCCCAACGATCTTGGGGGACCCATGTGAACTCGGGGTATTTGGGTGGGGGAGCATATTTAAACTACTCCAACTTAACTTTACGACCTGCTAACGGGGGGGGGGGCCCTGGTCCCCCCCTCTTAAAGTACCCCAACCGAACAGCTAACTGAGGGACATTAAACACAAGTAACCTGCGTTCGAACCTGCTTCACGCATTTGTATGTGATACCAAACCTGCTTCACGCGTTCGTACGTGCTACCAGTAAGTAAATACATAGTCGTATATGACGGTTGCAAGACTCCTATGACGTAAATTACTTACTGTTTAGATGCTTCATTATGATCTTAATGCTGTAACAGGGGGCTTCGCCCCCTTCAAACCCCCCTTTGGTATGGAGAGTGAGTGAGATTGCGTGGTTTCCGTACGTTGTAAAAAAAACCCGGAATGTATGAAATTTCCCTACATCTAGGGTATTTTTCAACCCCCCATAACTCAAAAACTATGCATTTGCGACACATTTCATGTTTACCACCGCATTCCCCGAAATCTCAATGGCCCCCTAGCCAATTTTGGTTGTGAGGGGTGAGTATGGGCAAACACTAGAATAATACCGAATAAGGGCAAAGTCTCATTGGCAAAAATATCAATGAATTCAACTTGGAAGTAAATGGACTTACCATGTTTTACTTAGAGTATATACTACCAATAATAAATGACAGAAAATTGATATTTATTGCTAGCAGTAAATTATGAATATAAGTGAACATGACTGGTATCAAAATAAAATTAGGAAAAAATATCAAACTTTTTATGACCATTGCCAACTAAAATCTCAAAGCTGGGGAATGAATTGTGAAGACTCTCTTAAAATTTATGTAAAATGTAACCTTAGAGCAATCCATTCTCTGGTAGGCCAAGGCGGTCTGGGCAATTCTTGAGGGTTAGGACAGGTTTCTAAGGTCGGGTGGAGAGGCATCAACAACCATGGTCACATTGAAACAGTGAATCCATTTAGGGAGACAATGTAGCAACCTAATTATTTTCCCACTCTCAAACCATTAGACACTAAGAGTTCATATTAGCAGGGGAGACCAAAAAAAGGTTGGGCAGAAAGAAGAATATAAAACTCCTTGAATCAATACATTTAGTTCTACATTGAGAGCGTTTAGGCAGGGAGGTGTGAAGGAACTATGATAGGAGATAACAGCAACACCACTAGCAAAAGCCACCTCCAAACAATACCTTAACCATAAATCACCATTACACAAGATACAAAAATACTGCCCAGCCTAAATAAAAAAAGCCGAATACGTATATAAATCAGTCCCTTTACTACGTCTATTAGATACAAATATAGAGCACAAACTAAATAAAAAAGAGTACATATATATTATAAATGTTTCTTAACCACGTCTATAAGATACAAAAATACAGCACAAACTTAATTAAACCGGACACAAATATTTTCAAACAGCCCCATTACTACGTCCATTAGATACAAAAATACAGCACAAACTTAATTAAACCGGATACATAAATATTCTCAAACAGCCCCTTTACTACGTCCATTAAATACAAAAATACAGGGGAAACTTTACCCATTAAACCGGGTACATAACTAATTTAAATGGGTCCCCAGGCTACCCACCTACTTTTTTACTTATTAGTGGCCTTTCCCCCGGCTATAAACGTGATATATATAATCCTGAAGATCTCTAGTGGTGGTAAGATATAAATAGGGACTCACTTAAGCCCGGCGGCCCTCCAGAAGGTCATATTGAGTGTCGTGAGGTGGAGCGGCGGGTGTTTGGTCCTCAGCTGACCGGCAGGAAAATGGCGAGGAGGCCTTGATCTTGATGTCACAGGGACCACCGCGGGGGCCAAAAGAGCTCCCCCTTACCCACTTAAATCCAAATAAATAAGATAATAGTGCCATACCACGTGTTAATCAATAATAAAAAGAAGTGCAGTTATGAAGAGGTTATGAAGTAAGTGCGTATAGATTAATGTAATGGTCCTGACAATTGCACTTCCAGGCTCTCATTTGTTTGTTTACGTCCCATGTTGGCACCTTGAAGACTCATCAGCTGGCCGCCTTCCCCTTTTTCCCCGCATAGTGTGAGTTTCGGCACTTTCCAGGCCCTCGGTGTTGGCCACAATGGACTACTCTGTGTCAGGCGTCAGGAAGCGTAAGTGCCCGAGGCGTGGCGTGCGTAACAGTGCTGGTACAGTGACACGCATGACCTGACTGCCCGCCCCACCCGCCTAACCCACCCGTTGAGGCTCAGTTTGGTGTAGTTTTATCTCCCGTAGATTTGCTCGCCCAGGTAAGTGTTCTCCTGAGTTGCCTTTGTTCCGTTGCGGCCATTGAGGGTCGCCTGCCCCTCGCTGACCGTTGTTTGGCACGATTGGTTGACCAGCTGGTTGCAGTATTGTTGCTGGAGCACTTCCGTCTTGCCGCCACACCAGTTCTCGTTTTACTCGTGTTCCAAGCGGGGGTATTCTAGGTGACAGGACTGCATCATTCTGGGACTCATGATTATAATCCTCTCGACGCAACACATTTGGTAAATTGATGCTCTTAATCGGTAATATATTCTATGGTCCAACTTAGGTTTTTAACAGTGTATTCAGTATGTGCAGGGAGACTTGCTCAGAGGAACCTCTGGATATGGAGTTGTAGAGTGGGTGAGACAATGCGCCCCCAGACATATGCCCCCATTGATCATGTTTAGGACGGTAATTATGCATATCATAAGAATTTTTTGGTTAAGATTCGTTTTAGGTCCGTGCCAGTATCTCATTACCTACCATATGAAACATCAGTATCTCTTCATATATCTTTTCTACAAACCTTCAACAGTCATGGAAACGCTTTGAAAATCCAATTCAAGGACTTTTTTTTTTACTCTTGAAAATAGGGGATAATGTTTACGAAAGCGCGTCGCCTCCTCTGGCGACAGTGCAGCCGGTGTTGCGAGAAATACCTCCTTGCTGAAATAAGTCACATATGTGGGGGGGGGGTCCAGGGGGTAGAGGGGGGCACAGCCCCCCCGTTAGTAGGTAGTGAAGTTCGGTTGGAGTAGTTTAAATATGCTCCCCGGCCCTAAACCCTCTGCGAGCTATTTTACGGCTGCAGCGTCGTCGCGGCCGCTGCCAGAGGAGGCGACGCGCTTCCGTAAACATTA
Organism: Eriocheir sinensis; assembly: GCF_024679095.1. Lineage (NCBI taxonomy): Eukaryota > Metazoa > Arthropoda > Malacostraca > Decapoda > Varunidae > Eriocheir > Eriocheir sinensis. The sequence goes on from NC_066533.1 coordinate 9,258,952, forward strand.
TCCCCTATTTTCAAGAGTAAAAAAAAGTCCTTGAATTGGATTTTCAAAGCATTTTCATGGCCGTTGAAGGTTTGCAGAAAAGATATATGAAGAGATACTGATGTTTCATAAAGTAGATTATGAGATACTGGCACGGACCTAATACGAATCTTTACCAATTTTTTTTTATTTACATTGGGTTTATTTGGGGGTGAAACCCCTGTAGGAAGGCTGAAATTTTTTTTCACCCATGGTATAGTGATCCTTTGAGGGGTTGAATGGGGCACAGTCTCTGTGGGGGAGAGCAAAACTTAAGTATTTTCATTGATTTTCATTGTGATATTATAAGCTCATAGAAGTTGCCTCAGAAAAAAACATCAGTTTGATCATGGAACCAATTACTGATTGAAAGTACTGGCTACTATACCTAGACTATTAGGGAGCCACATTTGATTAATTTTCAGTGCAGTTCTGTTATATAGAATTACCCCCAATCAGTTTTTAGCTTATCTGAGTAACAAGATCTGTATCAGGTTGATATTTTTCCCCCAACAGGTAATTATGTATTAGCATGAACCCTTGCCCAGGCAATACCTAGCTTGTCAATAGGTAAGCTGGAGCCAGAGCTGCTTATCAACGCTGCTGTGAACTCTTCCCGCCATAATGTCTGGACAAATGGATGACCTCACCTTGTTTGGAGGCACCTCATCAAGCATTCCTTCCAGCTATATTATTTTGTGATTATCTATTTTATTCTCATCTCTGCTGTTGTTTATTAGCAGTAAGAAAAGCAATAGGTAAGTAGTATTCTTTGAGCATACTAGGATGAGTATGTGGTTAACCCTTTCCATCCGTGACGCAGACGTCGGCGTCACAGTATGGAAAGGGTCAAGAGGAAATGGAAGAGGATTAATCCTCATCTAAACCTCTCAATCCTCCTCTATATTCCTCTTAATCCTCTTCCATTTACTCTTAAGAGGTTTAGAAGAGGATTAAGAGGTTTAGAAGAGGACTAACCCTTTCCATATGGTGACGCCATCGGACGCTGACATCGGCGTCGCCGGAGTGAAGGGGTTAAAAGCGCCTCAGAATATAAGAGTCAGGAGTGAATGGAAATGTTGTATCTCATTTGTGTTATTTCAGGATGTTTGAGGCATTATATTGCTCACCTAACGTTCATTTTTACATTGAGCTTTACGCACAGAAGAAAAATATCTCACAAAACTTATCAGAATCCATAGAGCCTTCATGAAGAAAAAGTTAGTTAAGAAACTTCAGCAACTTAATCACAAAGAGATTTTGTAGTTTGTACTACATTTACAGCAAAGGAGGCAACTCAAGGGCACACTTACACACAAAAAGTCTGCCAAAAAAAGCATGTGAAAAAAAGCCCACTTTGAATTTTGCTAATCCATTTCTCAAAGACAAATTAAATGGTTGCCATTTTGTTTAACTTATCTCCATGTAATAGAGGCATGAGTATAATACTCTGAATCAGAAGGTTCATTGAGTTAACAAATATCTAATTTTGAATATTTATAATAATCATGTCAATATGCACATAATGTTAACTTACACCTAAAGTCTATGTAACTATGAACCAGTGCATGACTAAGAATGGTTTTATTCTCATAGAAAAAGAATGACTATCTTAAGAGTTTTTTTTCTCACAGTCAAGTTTTTTGATGTTATGGTACTTCATGTGATGAGTTTACTGTAGTTGACACTTGCAGACTGTCTATTACTGGTTCGTGAACTTAGCCATAGACTTTTATACATGTGGGTAGAGTTCACTTTATTGCACTTGTATTATCTGCATTTATCTTTTCTTAAAGGAATATCTGTGTAGTGTTGTGTTGCTGTCTTTGAATCAAGAGAACTGCTTTTAAGAGTATGTGTAAACTGTTCTCTTTGTCAGTATGGCATGTAAACTGACCAGCGGATATTAAAAAATGTAAATAAATTATATAAATAGCAGAATGAAGAAAATTATATACTCAAATGATCTTAAAGTATTGCAATATAAAGATGATGCATTAATAGCAATCCATCCAAAACAATACTTCAGCTCATATAATATACATGTGCTGCAAGTTATTACATTACCTGTTATGCCTTTTTTCTTTATTAAAAGCTTCCATATGATGGCTACACAGCCCATTGTCAATAAACCATTTTTTTCAAGCTGGTATAAACTAGGTCAGGTTGAGACATAAGAAACAGGATCAATCAATGTTCCTCTTTTGGGAACAAGTGAAGACAGAGTTAGATGATATTTGTGTGTGTGTGTAGCTGCCATCTCCCTTTTTCTGCTGATCACCAAATAAACTTGCCTATCCCCAGCTGGATCATTTAGGTGCCAGTATGTCTGAAGCATTCAAGTAAGGACAATTGCAACCCTTCATCTCCTGCTCTTACTATGCATTAAATCTACTGTCAAGACAAGACACCTCTTATTTGTGCCCTATGGTTTTCATTATACTCACATGCTGTTCCTGACCTATCCTACAGCTCGCTTGAGACAGCAGGTACGGGGTCGTAAACCTGCTTTTGGGGCATCACGGGGACCAGGGGACGGTGCCGCCACCACCACCATGTACGACCACCAGCACCACCAACAGCAGCAGCCACCACAGTATGACATGTATGGGCAGCCACTCCCCCAGCAGGGTCCCCCACAGCCCCAGCTCTTCGAGGACACCAGCGGCCAGACTTACAACAGTTATGGCAATCAAGGTGAGGTCTGTCATACTTTTTTCTCTCATGAGTTAAGTATGTCATTAGTAAAGGTAAAATAAAGGGCATACTTAATAGATGCATGTTGTGTTGGCATTTTCAGGAACAGCTTTCCGTGCTTTTCCACCACTTGCTCCATAAACTCCATGCGCTCCTTTATTTGAAAAAGGAGCACATGCCTTCTTAACACTCTGTATCAACACTGCGCCCCACTTCATTGCGATGTTCATAACCTTCATTGTTCAGATCTTTTTATTTATTTATTTTTTCCAAAATGAAATCCCAGGGAGAGTGAAGTTTGTTATCTGAGATGAGTAGAAGTGGGCCAAAGTTTTCCTTTAGGTCTTAGAATCTAGGAATGCCAAGATCATTGTGTACAGTCTATCATGGCTCAACTAGATCATTGCTTGTGTGTGGTTTATGCAGTGCATCTCATGGATTCATTTTTCTAGTTACCATTTAGAGTGCTTGTTTAAGTTCCCACATATTTTTTTCTGATTTTGTTGTGTATTTTTACCATACTACTTAAAACTGCCTGTTTAACTTCAAAATTAAACCTTTGAGCAATATAATAGTAGAAAAAGTGTTTGTGCCACGCTTTAAATTTTGTTAGCACAGTAACCTCTGTCTCGGCAGGTTATGGGGGAATGGGTTATGGGCACCCAGATGGCAGGCAGGAGGGCCAGCAGGATCAAGGAGGCTTTGGTGGCTACCCAGGAAACCTGCCTGGGCCACAGATATTTCAGGTTAGTGATCTTTCCTTTTTATGTCACCCTCTTGTAGTTGTGGATGCCTGAAGGTTTGATGTATATTTTCATTCATTCCTAATCAAGTATAAGCAGTAGTTCTGCTATAATGATGTAATTTTAGCCTTTGTAAACACTTTATGTACTGTGTATATCACATCCCAAATCAAGCAAACAGCATTTCTAGGATATTGGTTTAACTTTTAACTTTGTTAAACACATCTTATCCTGTAGGACCCCATGGTGGCTAACATGGCTATGCAGTATGGGCAGACTCTGGCCAGCCAAGGCCGGGAATATGTGGACAAGAAGTTGGAGAAGTATGTCAGCATGAGTCAGGTCAAGTATTACTTTGCAGTGGATACCCATTACGTCATGAAGAAGCTGCAGCTCCTCTTCTTCCCATTCACTCACACGGTGTGTACTGGATGGCTGTCTTGCTGAATCACCCAGCATGTTAATTCTACCTTTCATTGCCTTGCAGTCATGTTATCCTCCTCTGTGTAGTGAGGAGGTAGATTATACGCTTGAGGAAGTTATCTTCTGCATTATACATATGTGTCATCAGAGTGAGACCTGTAAAACACCACACAATTTATTTGACTCCATTATCATCCATTAATTATGAAGATATACCTACATGGTATGTGATGAACCATCCTTTTCTTTGTGTCCAGGACTGGAGTGTGAGGTATGAACAGGATGCCCCAGTTCAGCCAAGGCACGAGATCAACGCACCAGACCTCTACATCCCCCTTATGGCCGTGGTCACCTACATCCTGGTGGCAGGCCTCTGCCTCGGCATCCAGAAAAGGTGAGGGGGAGAGGGAGCGTATGTATTGGTGAGGGGGAGAAGTGATTGTGTGGGTGAAGGAGAGGGTAGGGTAGGGTATGTTTACCACTATAAAAAAAAACCTTCCCATAAATACTTTCATCAGGAAAATAGCTACTCTGAAAAATGAAATTAAATATTGTCAAAATAAGGAATATTGCCAACTCAGTTTTATGAGTTTTTTTTTTTAGTTACTAATATAGGGTGGCCATATCCACAGAGGGAGACAGAGAGGAGTGAGAGATATGAAACAGTAATGAAGGTAAAAATAGGAAAGTCAACTCTTTTTTAATTAATGGCACAACCACAAAAGTCAGAAATAAGGAGCTGCAGTATGGTGAGGTGATGCAGGACTGGAGAAAAGTCACCATTGTGCCACTGTGGAAAGGGAAAGGATGCAGGGGTGACAAACAGTTTCAAAGGAATAAGCTTATTCAGTTTGTGTCACAAAAGGTTCATGGAAAGGGCTTTCATGAGAGGAGGATGAAAGTATCCAATAGTAGTGTTGTTAATGAGAAAAGGAAATATAGGAAAGGGAGGGGATGTGTGGATTAGATGTTAGCACTGAAAATGATAGTTGAAGAGTACCTAGAGAAAGGTTGGAAGCTATTTGCTGCTATCATGGTCCTGGAAAAGGCCTATGATACTAGATAGGGTTGCCAGAAAGAGTTTATTGGATGTCGTGAAGGTATATGATGCGGGAGGGTGTTCATTTGAAAGGATCAGGTATTTTTACAAGGGTGCACATGCCTCTCTCTATATGAACTGGCAACCAGGTGAGAGTTTTTGCGTGGGTGTAGTATGAGACGGGTGTGTGACGTCAAGGGACTGAATGTGCTGAAAGGGACTAGTGCAATGGGGAAAACTGGAACCCCTTCTGCTGTAGCCACCCCTTGTGGGCAGTTCCAATGAGGGGAGATAGCATCACTGGTATAGATAGAGTTAATAGAAAACTTAGTATTTTTATCAAACAAATACTTGTTGAACATAAAAAGTAATTCAGTGATTGTAGGAAAAAGTGGACATGGAAGTTACTAAAGTCTGTAATAAAAAAGTATGCTTTTATCTATTATTTTGCCTTCTATTTCTATTGCAGCAGAAAATTTATTTTAGTATTACTCTCAAAGCCTTGAAAGTCTAGTGTTATTATCCTGTGTCTGGCAGGGAGTGGCAGTGTGGGAGCCCTGCCTTGCTGCTAGGAGAGTCTGCTTTATCAGGATTTTTTATGATCATTTTCAAGTTTTTAATTTAGGCTATCTGTATTATTAGACCTTTATGGAACTTATCATTTTATGAACTCTCTGTTGAAAGTGGTGTGCAGGTAAAAGAAATCCTGAAACAGCAATTTTGGTTGTTTTAAATGTTTCAAGATTTGGATTTAGTTGTAATTTTGTTGTTGTTGAATTATTACCTTGCTAGTTAATGCCTGACATTATCAGTTAAGCATATTGATGAAGAGATGTGGATAAGTTTTTGCCAGCCTCAGTAGTCTAAACTCATGTGAACACAAGACTCCCTCCCTGTAGGCTCCATGGGTAATGCTTGTGTTCTATGCACAGCTGCGGTGACTGCCCAGAGTTTCTTCTCAGGTAAACTGGCCCACTAGCAGTCAGGGTCAGTCATGTGCCAGCCAGTCATTATTTTTCCTGTCTGGTCCCCTTGTTCTCCCTAGCCATGTCGTGCTCTGAGTTTGGGAATGTGCTTTGTTCTAAAACCTGCTTAATGCATATATGATTTTTGTCAACTTTTTTTTTTTTTTTTTTAATTTAATAATTAAGTAACATGCTTTTTTATTATTTTCTGTTGTTTGTGGAACTGCATACTCACAAAAGCAGCTTTAATAGATGTATATTGTTTACTCATTCCTCATTAATTGAAGTACAAGGCTGAAAAAATAACTGCTTTAATGCCATCATAGTCTCAGCATCAAATAACAGAACTCACTAAAGAATTGTTCAGACCCAGACAGGGAAGCCAGGCCTTTCTTTGACGGGTGTGGCTCTTGTCCCAGGTTTTCCACGGATGTACTGGGGATGCAGGCCAGCTCAGCCCTTGTGTGGCTGGTGCTGGAGATCTTCATTATCCTGGCTACTCTGTATGTCACTGCCATTCAGACACACATCAAAACACTGGATCTGCTTGCTTTTTCCTGCTATAAATATGTGGGGTGAGTTGTGAGTTGATTTAATATCCTTACCAAGTCTTTTCATAACTACTTATTTCATATTGCACTTTGTCAATTTAGACCAAGATATGAAGTATAGTCATTATTACCTTACACACATCACTAATGTAACATCATTGTAGTCAGATTTAACAAAGTTTCCCAAGGAAATTAAGAACCAGAACTATAATTTTTTTCTTCTCAAATCATGATATTTAGAAATACCTAAGTTTTTCCTTGATTGCAACACTTGTATTTCATTGACACGTTTCCTGCTCCTCCATCAGCATGATCGTGTCACTTCTGGCCGGCCTGGTGATGGACAGCCTCGGCTACTACTGTGTGCTGGCTTACTGCAGCCTCAGCCTTGTGGTGTTCATGGTGAGTGTGTGCACAAAACTAACAAAAGCTAACTTCAAACACTGCGACACTTAATGTGCAGCCTTGTATACAAGATGCATCTGTGTCTTAAACTCATAATACGTGATGTTGCAAATCATCAAACTGGGTTTAGGCACAGTAAAGGGCACGCTCATCCATATAATGATCATTTTATGAATTAACACTAACACCCTTACAGAGAATTTACTGTACTTTGAGTTGCCATTTTAAACAGTTCTATAGTAATGAGTGTATACATATAGTGCAGTGAAGGTATAATGTCAGGAATACTTGGTTTACTTTGATTTGATCCCCCATATAGGTCTGGCATGAGACACTTAATGGATGCATATTTAACAAACTTTTCTTTTGCTCGCCAGTTCCGCACGCTGCGATGGCAGGTGCAGGGCAGTGGAGGCACGATGGAGGCCTACAGTGTGGGCAACAAGCGACGCCTCTACCTGCTGCTCTTCATGTCTGGCCTGCAGCCCCTCATGATGTGGTGGCTGACGAGGCACCTGGTGGCCTAGAGATGCTGCTTTGCTGCCCACTCTGACCAACATTTGTATGTGCTTCATATTGTGATGGCCTTAACATCAAGCTTTTGTTTGGCTAGTTTAATAAAACATACTATATTATTTGATAAATTACTGGCTCTGTGATTTAATCATAAATGGCTGAATTTCTATATTATTCTTTGCCACTTGACACCCCTATCTTTAATTTTTCTTTTTACTTAAGGAAAGAACATTGTGAGAAATAGAAATACACAAGGGCATTAAAGAGGCAAAGTAAGTAATTAACCATTTAAGTTTTATTTACAGTAAATATCTACACCTAAGAGTACACTGTCACTGCTCCAGTGACAGTGTACTTTCATTGCCACCAACATGTTACTGGGTTCTAATCCTCTTGAAGAAAATGGAACTGGATCAGTAATGACTTCATGCACTCTTCCCACTGCCAAGAGCTATCATGAACATCAGTATTCCTCTCAAAATTTCTTCAAGAGCTAGATCCTTGCAGCTAAATTTGTCAGTACAAAGAACACAATTTATAACATGACACTGAACTGGATAAATAATTACATTAGTCCATTATAAAACCAGCATCAATGGGAGGGTTTGCTGGTTACCGGTAGAGGTGGTCAGCCTGCAGGTTAGCGGCAATCTCTGGTTCCCATTTGTCTCCATTGTTGAGCAGCTTCTCCTTGTTATACAGAAGCTCCTCGTGAGTCTCCGTGGAAAACTCAAAGTTTGGGCCCTGTGGAGGTTTCAACTTAATTGTTAAATATTTATTCTATGGAATGTCCTCTGCTCTAACCACCTTAAGCTATTCTGTTTAGAAGAACTCAAAATAATCATGTCCTCACATGCCTGTCTAGTTTCACTGAACACTAGGCTCTTGTGACTACTGTAATGACTAAGGTTGAACATTTGTGTGTAATCTTACACTTCAGTTTAGTATTATGTGAAGTTCCACTGCATCTCAGAAAAGCAGCATGCACGCCATGTTATCAACTTCAGGTGACTAAGAAATTATGAATTAATAACCCAAGAGCTTAGGATTTCACAACATATAATTTGTTTAAAGGCTTAAATAGAATTACTGGATTTATCATATATGTGATGCCTCACCTCGACAATTGCATCAACTGGACACGCCTCCTGGCAGAACCCACAGTAGATGCACTTTGTCATGTCAATGTCATATCGGGTGGTCCTCCTCGCCCCGTCCTCACGCTCCTCGGCCTCAATGGTGATGGCCTGTAGGGCAGCAAAGACACACAAGTTTAGTGTCACATATTTTCTGTCATTTTCAGTCCAGCTAAGTTAGTGCCTTTGCAAAGAAAATTTAGTTCATCCCCTAGGAATAAGATCATTTATGAGGATTATTGGTAAAAAAAGACAAGACCACCCCTCACCTGTGCAGGACAAATGGCCTCACACAGCTTGCAGGCGATGCAGCGTTCTTCACCAGAAGGGTAGCGGCGAAGGGCGTGCTCCCCACGGAACCTGGGAGAACATGAGACCTCTCTATAAAAACCTGATCAGCAGCAATTTTTTTTTTTCAAGAAGTTATTTTCAGCCAACACCACTCAAAGTTTAAGATAAAATTAATGTATGATGGAAGGGTAAACATGGAAAAATTTATCCAGTTAGTTTTTTAATTACAGTGGAGTGTATGGGTTTAAAAAGATGATATGTGAGAAAAGAATGTGAATGTGTTGAGAACAGAAGTTTTAAAATCTTTAATGTCTTTGTAAGATGTAATAACTGCTAAGGCTTACCTTGGGCTAAGGGGTCCCTTCTCAAAGGGATAATTTATGGTTGCTGGCTCCTTAAAAATATGACCCAGGGTGACAGCAGCACCTGAAAATGAGAAAAAATAAAAGAATATTCAAGCTTTAATAATCAATGAATGGGAATTTCTTTAAAGAACATATAATGGAGACAAGAATTTAAGGTAATAGGAAACAAACAGAACATTTACCCTTAAATGTAGATATGAAGACGGGATGCTACGAGCAAAGCTCAGACTGAACACTTTTGGTAAATTCACAAATATACACACCAACACTGAGCACATACATGTCCTATGCACAAAACACACCTCTGAACAGTTCGGTCCAGAAGACCGTGGCTGCTGCTCTATCTGTGATGTCCTTCCACTCCATGCTGGGGTCCTCAGGGGTGACACATTTGTAGACGGAACGTGTCTGCCCTGCCGCTGGAACACCTGACCTCAGCAGGCTAACGTTGACGGCTGGAAAATGGCATATACTCCAATATACAAAGATTAATTAAGATTTGATAGCTGTACTAACTGGTATTTCCTAAACCAGATAATCTACTTGTTTCAGATAACCTCTAATTCTCTAGGAAACTATATAAGTAAAATAGGTATAAATAAATGAATAAATTACATTATATATATATATATATATATATATATATATATATATATATATATATATATATATATATATATATATATATATATATATATATATATCAGGGGTGCGGAGTCGCAGTTAAACCGGTTGCTGTGACGAGCCAAATTTGTCACTTTACTGTGTAGCAGCGACGGGCCAAATTTGTGCCATGATACATAATCTAATCACAAATGCTTGGATATATATCATGAAATGGTTTGTGTGAGGGATGATTTTTCTCATTTTTCTCGCTTAAAGGGACCATTAAGAAACATGATCTGCTACCGGGTTAAAAATATCCAACTCTGACTCAAGGAAATTTTAAAGTTGCGACTCTGACCCCCCCTAACCTTGACCCTCTCCTGCAAATTTTTATTTTTTAATTTTTTTTAGGTGCTGCCTGTAGCGCCGGTACACTCTCTTGAGGTCCTCTTTTACGGACCCAGCCAAAGAATATTTTTTGAACCAACTGCACCCGGTAACTGCATTAGCTAGCCATCTCACCCTCCTAACTTTATCTCCCATCCCTCAGTTGCATTAGTTCAAACCATGGTTGCCAATTTTATCAAGTCCGTACTTTCTGTCTCAACTAAAATTTGTATATCGTTTTCAGACAACCTGATGAAATATTTTCCTCCTTGTGGTTCCCATACAAATGAAGGATGTATTTACACCACAAGAAAGTCTTATCATTCACTCCAGAACCTAAATGAAATGGAAAATAGCAAAATGTTTGTGAGTGTCAGTATAGTGTTTAGAATAATGCATTACGAAATTTACAAAACTTGGGGCAGCCACTGGCACACCAGTATGCTTAGTTTCAAAATGGTGCCTCTTCCACATGCATACTACAACACACACACACACACACACACACACACACACACACACACACACATGGCTGAGGAGATAAGCACCCATTTTACGGGTATCTGTCAAAGCCTCCCAAAACTTGATCTCACTGCCCTCCCCACATACCTACCATCCCCCTCCCCACCACCCTCCATCCAGGAGGTTGATGTTTTCAATAAATTAAAGAAATTAAGGACGCACAGGTGAATGGGGGGACTGGAAGGGAGTGGATGGTGCTGCTGCTGGGGCTGAGTGGAGAGACGAATGGATGAGCGATTGAGGCAGTGAAAGAGTATATGTAAAGATGCCTCCCCAAACATTTCAGGGCTGCTCTTCTTCAGAGATCTTGCTGTTGTTCATGGGTTTGACTCTAAAGTATGCTTTATGATGTTCAAAGCCCTTGTAGAAGTCTTCTTAGGGTGCCCTGTCCTATGTTTCTGGGATGGCATCTCCAGCCCTTCCCCTTCCCGAAATCGTGCCATGTACTTTTTAACTGTAGACTTGGCCACAGTCAACACTTCGCTAATTTCCTTAGTTCCATGGCCTGCCTTCTTTAGTCCAATGATTTGGGCAATTACTTCTTGAGATAATTCCTTTGTAGGTGCCATAGTAACTAGACAGCAAGAAGGAAAATAAAGAAAACCAGTGTAAAAAAAGGCAAGGTCACGAAGACAATTGCTTCCCATACATCCTCACTCCACGGCAGTGTGGGCATCACAGATTGAGTTCCCGCTCTCTCCCTGTCAGGCTGGCTCAGTGTGATGGGAGGGGGTTACCAGACTCTTCCTCTCTCCATAATTTCACCCTGAAAAACACTATCCAATTTTCGCCAAAAGTATGTGGCCGTGCTGGGTAAGGGCTGCATGCTTTTGACGAGTACTGTATGTATGTATGTATGTATATATATATATATATATATATATATATATATATATATATATATATATATATATATATATATATATATATATATATATATACACTTCAAGATGGTATGTATATAGATGAATTAAGTTTTTAAATTATCTCAGCTAATATCAGATTACCTTCAAGGCAATTCAGCATTTATTAAAAATTACACCCCTCACTCTAGTTGTTGACTTTCTGATAATTTAACACGATTTAACCCTTTCCTTCTCAAATTTCTGAGATATGAACAACTAGAGGATGAATGGTAAAATTGGGAGTTGGGACTTAATCTGGGAATGATGCTCTCTTAATATCTTTAGATATGATTTGTTTGAAGTTCCTCAAAGATTTTGATAAGATTGATTTTCTACAAATTTAAGAATAGAAATTGAACTGGCAAAGAACACACATTTTATTTTGAGGTAATGCAAAAAGACTTTCAAAGCTAATAAATACAGGGAGTATCTCTAAATCAAGTCTAGTTGCCTACTCCTTCCACTCGTGCTTCCTGCCAGCGGCTGTCTTCTCAGCCCCTCACTTTGTCAATAGGTTGCTGCTTACTTTGTTATAGGTTACTATTTCAGTGGCAATAGGCTGATATCCACAGCAGCGATAGGTTATAATGCGTAAGGTTTATATTGGGTTCTCTTAGTTAAATAAAACATGGAGTGGTTTGGTTGGACCAACCCTTTTTCTCATTTATATTAACTTTGTGGCTCACGGTCTGACATGTAAATACAAAATTTTCGCTGATGATCTGAAAATATACCAAAAGATAAATAAGACTATGCCTTCTCTTACATTGTTAGATATTGCTCCTGTGCAGAGAGATGTAGACCTACTGGTGTCACGTGTGGAATCGTGGGGGGTCAGGCTCAACTCGGACAAGACCCGTGTTCTTAGGTTCTGCCGAGGATCTGCTCCAAATTTTGGCCCGTACTCTGACTACTATATTAGAGGAAATCCTTTATGGTTTGTGCAGTCTGCATCAGATTTAGGGGTTCAAGTTGATACTTCATTGAAGTTTCATCTCCACATACGCTCTCTTGCAAATAAAGCTGCAGGAATTTCATCGAATTTACTTAAGAGCACAGTTAACCGGGAACCTGAGTTTATGAAATCTCTTCTCACCTCTCATATCCATCCTGTGCTGGAATTTTGTTCAGTTGTATAGCACACAGGGTATGTAGGTGATACTGACATGCTTGAGAGAGTCCAACGACGATGGACCAAGGAGATTGTTGGACTTTCGTATCTTGAATATGCCTCCTGACTGGATGCCTTGGGTCTCTTTTCTGTGCATGGCAGACTGCTTAGAGCTGACATAGTCAAGGTCTGGAAGATTCTCAAAGGCCTCTCTCCTGTGCAACCTTCTGAGTTATTTTCCCTCCAGACATCATCTACTAAGGATTTCAGAGGCTGTACTGCCTTAATTTTGAAGGGTATCGCCAACCGCCACAAGTAGAGAATAAAGGCACTTGTCCCTATACCAAGAGGGTAAAGTCATCAACCTTGTTCCTCTTCCTCCATCTCCGCCTCCTCCTTCTCCTCAATATCTCTCTCTAATGAATGAAAGGCATGCATTAATTGCAGTGGCGTTATATACTTTCTAATACTGATAGGCATCCTTTAAATAAAGTTGAGAGTAGGAGTTACTTACATAGCCTAATTACCTCCGTAACTATTGGTAGCGTAGTGGTTTGGTGGTTTATGGTGTACGTCCAGGACTATTGTATAGCATGTACCTCCTGATAAAAGTAATGGTGCTCTTATCGCCAAATTATAGTGGTGCTAATAATTTTATTGTCAGGGAAGAGCTGAAAGTATGGTAACGAAGAATTAAATGTTTGAGGTAGTACTAAAAGTGAATCACTGAGTGTGGATGAGGGACACTGGGTTATGAGGCTTATATTAAGGAACTATATACAATATAGTGATGGCAAGGACACTCTTGGTTTACTAAGGATACAAACAAGAATATTCAAGACTTTAATCTTCTTCACAACTTAACACTAAATCCCCATCATCATCACTGTCACAGTCAAGGTTAATAACGAGGATCGACACTTTCATGGATATTATCCGTTGTCCAGTAGTCGCCTCAAAGCGTGTGACAGAAAGTCTGGCAAATACAAGCGGCAATCGTTCTACCATCAATCATGGTAGTCATCATTTACCACCTCACCCTACTCTCACATGTCATTCACGGCCCAGATGTGTATCACTATGCTCAAAATTAAAGTCCCAGTATCACATCAAGCATGCCTTAATTGAAAAAAAAATCATTCTAATGTATGTATCTTCCAGAGAGAGAGAGAGAGAGAGATTGAGGGAGAAGGAGGAGGCGGAGATGGAGGGAAGAGGAACAAGGTTTGCCTGACACTGATGACTTTACCCTCTTGGTATAGGGACAAGTGCCTTTATTCTCTATTATTTAGAACCCATGGAAATTCATACAGAATATTTCTACCCCACAGCAACACAGAAATACGTAGGCGATACTTCTCAGTCTGAGTGATTGCTTTGTGGAATAGCCTGCAGACTCAGTTATCCTGTCAACATACTTAACTGTATTTAAGAGAAAACTAGCAGAGTACCTTGGTCAAAGACTATACGAATTTTAACCCCTACATACTAATACCAATGTATTCTCATATATAATTTCATATGATCTCATTTTTAACAATAGTTCCTAAACACTCTGGTCAAAGAACATATCAACTCTAAATTAATTTATTTTACTTATAGTAATATAAATATAAATACTTATTTCACTTATATATATCATTATATTTTGTAACTAGTCTTTACTTAGTGCAATCAACACACATTCCAGCAGTGGCTTAATAGTTTTAGTGTTGAGTAATTACGCAAATATGCATTCTGCTGGCGTGTTGGCACTTGTGGGGTCCCCTTCTCGTGGAACCCGTCTAGGTAAGATGTAAGTTCGGTGGAGGTGCTGTTCTAAGGTATGAATTTCAGAGTAATTTATGTTAGCCTTACTTTCTGCATTTCTTTTAAAACAACACATGTCCATGTCCATTACCATTTCATGTGTGGCAGGTCATGGTTGCCTCATGTTATGAGAGCCTCCCGGGTATGGCTAACTGACAACTTCCAGGCCAGCTTCTGCCCTGTGATGGAAACTGGTGATCCTGTCATTCCTTTGCCCACTTTACGTGCAAAGGTTTCATATTAGAAGCCAAACTAACAACTTCTGTTCCTTTGCTGAACACGGTTCTCGTCTTTACCATGATCACCTACACAACAGGAGGGAGGGTCCACCCAGCAGCAGAGGCCGCTGGGCTTAACGGGTCCTCTTTTACGGTGCTTCCTGCCCCCCAAACCTTAGCGCCGAGTGTCAGGCGTGAGCACGTGTGAGATGAGTGACAAACAGGCGAGTATTTACCGTTCCTGCCGAGGGAGAAGAGCCGGACGGAGGCCATGTTTACGCTGGCCAGCTGGGGATAGGCGGCGGGAGGGGCGGCGGGCAGGGCCGAGAAGAGTCAGGAAGGAGACAAAAGAGCATCACTTATTCCGGAATTTTAGTGTTTTTACAAAACTATTACGTCTTTTATATACACTTTGAATGTTTATGGAACAAAAATCAGTGTCTTTACTTTTTGGAATACATGATTATTTTACGGCAGCCAGCTTTTTACATGTACCTTGATAATGATTTTTTGTAGATTCTTTATTTTAAGCGGACACATCACTCATAATCAATCAATCAATCTTATCTTTAGTACATTTGTTAACACAGTTTTTATTATCATCATCAATTTATCGCTACTTGCGGCTTATACATGATCTATCCTTACCTGGACTATTTACTCTATCTCTGTATTCATTCTCATCTAGTGCCTTAGCAATGTACTTCTCAGTTGTATACATTCAACAATAAACTACTACTACTACTACTACTACTACTACTACTACTACTACTACTACTAACTTTTCTCCTTATTAGTGTGCCGACTGCCGAGCGAAGTTTTGTTTACTCTTCGGAGCCATCTTGTCAAGCTATCTCCACGTGGGGCAGAAATGAACTTAATTTGCTCAGCTGCTGAGCTGCTCCACACGCGCCAAGCATTACTCAACACACCCGTGATAGCCGTGTGATTAGTGTGATAATTAACTTCTAGTGGTGAGAGTTATAACAGCGGAAAGAACCCACACGAGGCCTGCCAAACAAAAGCCTACCGATCTAAGGATATTTGACAAGGCTTTCGTAGGAGTTGGGCAGTTCCAGGGGTAGTTTGACCTTTCTTCTGTACCATGAACACACACAAAAAAGACATTAGAACCCGGCTGATCTCCTTTTCGGCCTTTGAAAATAGTTGATGTGAGAAGCAAAAGTGTTTGATAATTTATATCCCATCTTGAACACTATCATTAGAGGAGCTTGTTTGATTACTGTGCATTCCGCCTGCCCTCTCAAGGAAATAGAGGTGTGGAAATAGCATCGGAAAGAACACAAGTCTACCCACCGATGTGTGCGTAGGCCTACCCATCTTGAACACATCCATTAAACGTGCTTGTTTAATTACTGTGCATTCCGCCTGGCCTCTCAAGGTAATGGAGGCGTGGAAATCGCTCCCTGAAGTGGCTGTTTGGATGAGGTGATCGTTTTACGTGTTAAGGGTGGAAGAAGAGGCTGCGGAGAGCATGGCGGGGGCACGGACGCCGCCACCACGGCCCGCCAAGGGGGTTTAAAAGGGTCACCGCCTCCCTTCATGTCTTCATAAGGTAAGAATTATCAGAATATATATGAACGGTAAAATAGAGAATTAGCGTCAAACTTGAGAAGATGGACGCTGCTATAAGATTTGTTTGGAATGTTTTAGTTAGGTTAATTTCCAATCATTTTACTATATTTTTTTTATTTAAAGTAACTCGTGCCTCTAATACTTGGAAACACGCTCGACTCACTTGTCACCAGCTGTGTCACCTTTACAACATTTTTTTTTCGTCTGAAAGGGAATTGGGAAAGTACAGCGGTACAGTTGGGCATGGGGATAGGCTAAGACTGCGCGTGGCCTCTGTGCTCAAATCCATCACATTGGCCCTTGAGCATGTGGCAGGAAAAATCAAATAACTCATTACCTCGGGGCACAAGGCCAGTGTGACTTCTGGGTTACCACAGTTTGATTTCCTCAGGTTTCCCTAGGTACTCATTTTAATTTTTGAGTCATTTAATGACCAGCCCGAAGAGGAGGATGAACAGCTGGATGGGCCAGGCACCGACTGTCCGGGCCGGAATTCGAACCCAGGTGTGCGGACTCGTTTCGTAGCTTAAAAAAAGTTGCATATAAAAATATATTAGTGTAGATCCTTTCCTCGAGGGAGTTTTTGAAAAGTTTTGACAGCTTTTCTACAGCTCTTTCTCCGGCATCAGTTATAAGGTCCACTATAGAGTACCTTCATCTCTGGCAGCTTTCCTACATGTCATACTTTTCATATCTTCTTTAACTTAATCTTTGAATACTGTCGGAATTTCCCTGATAACTGTCCTTAATTATTCTGGGGCTGGATGTCTGAAAGATACAGTTGACAGTAAAACTCTACAACGACCTCTATTAGTTTGTTCCTCTTGTCCGCGAGTCAAGTTTCCTGTGTCCTGTGTCAAGTTTCCTCTGTTTGCACGCTGGACCTGACATAATAAGCGCTTGGTTATTCCCATCATGTTAAACTTTCGCACATCTTCCTTATTGAGGGCTACATATAAAATGCAAGTTCTTATCAAGTTTTATCTATCTGTATCTTTCCATCTATCGGTGTGTGTGTGTGTGTGTGTGTGTGTGTGTGTGTGTGTGTGTGTGTTTTATATATATATATATATATATATATATATATATATATATATATATATATATATATATATATATATATATATAGATAGATAGATAGATAGATAGATAGATAGATAGATAGATAGATAGATAGGTAGATAGATAGATAGATAGATAGATAGATAGATATAGATAGATAGATAGATAGATAGATAGATAGAAAGACAGATAGATACAGGGGTGTGGAGTCGGAGTCGGAGTCGGTGGAGTCGGCTACTTTTGGCCGGAGTCAGAGTCGGTAAAAATACCCTCGACTCCGACTCCTTAACGTAATCGTTTTTCGTGTAATGTAGTTGTGAAGTTTTCTCCTTTTACATTATTTAGGTGTTGTCTATATAGAGTACACGTAATTTGGATGTAAATACATGTAAGAAAAAGGACCTCAAGAGAGTTTACCGGCGCTACAGGCAGCACCTAAAAAAAAAAAAAGATTTGCAATAGAGGGGGAGGGGCATGGGGGTCGGAGTCGGAGTCACAACTTTAAAATTTCCCGGAGTCGGAGTCGGGAAATTTTAACTCCGACTCCACACCCCTGTATATATATATATATATATATATATATATATATATATATATATATATATATATATATACATATATATATATATATATATATATATATATATATATATATATATATATATATATATATATATATATATATATATACCATTGTTCATATTAGTTGAAACAAATTCATAAAAAGAAAAACATATTTGCTCAAATTTTGCATTATAACTTACGTCTCTATGTTCAGCTCAGTACTACATGATATGACCTCTTCGACTCTTCAGAAGCATCTAGATGCGCTTTGGCATGGAATCAACCAATTTTGAACAGTCTTGGAGGATCTTGGGGTCTTTGTACCAAATTTGAATTACATTCTGAATAAATTTCTTCATGGTTGTGCAATCCATTCTACGAAGTCGCTGCTTACAAATAGACAATAAATTTTCAATAGGAGTTAGGTATATCTGGAGAGTTTCCAGGCCACTCCAGTATGTTTACTTGAATGTCATGGAAAAATTTCTTAACTTGTTTCGATGTGTGACACGGTGCTTAATATTGCTGAAAAACACCGGATCCATCAGGAAATAGTTTTCTTTGTTCTGGAAGAGCTTTTATTTGGAGAACTTAAATGTACTGTTGTGAGCGCATCATGCCCTCGACTGTGTATAGGCTACGAGTGCCATAATAACATAATTAATTAATAAACAACCCCAAAACATCTTCTTTTGTAAGTGTTTCACGCTCTGGTCAATGTGGGCTTTGCTTGGCTTTTCATGTGGTGACCTCCGAACATGGTGGCTTCTCTCTACCTGTACGAAGAATTGGCTTTCATCAGTTAAAATAACCTTTCTCCAGTCTTCTCGACTCCAGTGCTTGTATTTCAACCCCCATTTGTAGTGCTTTGCTTTCATAGCTTTGGTCAGGAGTTGTTTTTTCTTTGGTCGATAGGCTTTCTGGCCTACCTCTAAGATACGCCTGCGAACTGTGGATGAACTATAACTTCTATTCCTTACTCCCTTAAATCAGTTGATAAGGTATCACTTGTTTTTCTAGGGTCTTTTACACTTTCCCTCATAAGTAAGTATCACCTCTAGGAGTGGTTTTTCTCTTTCGATCAAATCTATCTTTGCATTTTGGAGTAAAAGACACCGTTTCCTTCTTCATTTTGATCACACGGCTTACAGTTTCAAGACTGACGCTTACAGGTACTGTATTATCCATGTAGGTGTTTCCTGTGTGTTCATGCAAAGTCAGGATTCTTGCACGCTTTTTGGGTGTGACATCCATCGCGTACAAGGAGTGGATGAGAACTAACAGGCCATAACAACACTTAATACTGTTAATGGCGCAATCGCTGGTGACGTCATATGGGATGGATATTGCATCATCTGCTGATTATTGTATCAGATTATGATGAAAATAGGAAAAAAAGAATAAACAGTGTATAAATTCTTTTCCTCAAAACCGTATCAATATTCACAAGAAAATGGAAATTTTTGTTTGTTTCAATTAATTTGCACAAGGGTATATATATATATATATATATATATATATATATATATATATATATATATATATATATATATATATATATATATATATATATATATATATATATATATATATATATATATATATATATATATATATATATATATATATATATAAAGCGACACAATAGCCGGTTTGGAGTTAAGCACATATAACACTATTTTCACCCTTCTACTTCAATCTCAGCATGTCGGAAATAACAAAACGCCGCTCGCAATACGGTCGAAACGCTCCGGAACCAGAGAGGTGAACTGCACGGTCGCTCGACTCGCGCGCCAAGGCGAGACGTGCCTCGGAGGAACGTCCCAAGCCCCCGGCCGCGGTGGTGGTGGTGGTTTGTTTGTTGTTTGCTTGTTTCTTTGATTGTTTGGTTGTGTCTGGAAGACAACATGGGCAAAATAATACACAATCACTACTGGATTTGAGTTCTTATTCCCTAGAAACACACAAAACTAGTTCCAAACAACTGTGTTTTTATTTGTTGTTTTTCCAAAACTTTGGAAGCGATTTCTGACGTTTTAAAAATTGGCGCGTGGGACACTTCTCCACGCGGGGCCTCGTGTATATATATATATATATATATATATATATATATATATATATATATATATATATATATATTTTTTTTTTTTTTTTGTTACAGAAAAGGAAGCAGCTTATGGGAAACAACAACAACAAAAATAAAATGTAGAAAAAGTCCGCTGATCGCTGCTCCTAAAAAATATAAAAGTAAAGAGTGGCCAAAAGAGAGGTCAGTTACGGGTGGAGAGGCGTTTTGATATATATATATTAGAGATGTATCGGATATCCGCATCCGCATCCGCATCCGCGGAACATCCGCATATTTTTTCACATCCGCGTCCGCATCCGCATCCGTAGTTGTGATAAACTGAACATCCGCCTCCGCCTCCGCATCCGCATTTGTGGTGAAATATACATCCGCATCCGCATCCGCATCCGCACTCTACAGAGGATGTGTGGATGCGGATGTGTTTTGTGTATTGCACAACCTATAGATTATAGAGTAATATATAGACACGCAGTTACAGACTAGCAGAGTAGTAGAGTACTGCCTGGTGCTTACAGACTTAGAGTTCAGACAGAGCTTAGAAATGTGGAGTAAATTTATTGATGTGTGTCTAATGAATTAATTATCTAGTAAAACTAAAGCAAATAATATCACGGATTCATCTCCTTTCAAACTTACACAACGTAATGTGTCTAGAATTTAGGGGAAGGTCAGGAGGAGGGGGCGAATTTTACTTAGTGACTATGAAGTAAAAATACATAGTAAATAAACTGGAAACTGTGAATGGTGGAATGTTAGATACTTAGTAACAACAGATGAGTGAGTCACTGTGTGTGTGTGTGTGTGTGTGTGTGTGTGTGTGTGTGTGTGTGTGTGTGTGAGGAGGGTGAAGAGGGAGATAGAGAGGAGGCTTATCACCCTTGCTTCTCACCTTCACCCCGATGCCTTACTGCTGGAGAGAGAGAGAGAGAGAGAGAGAGAGAGAGAGAGAGAGAGAGAGAGAGAGAGAGAGAGAGAGAGAGAGAGAGAGAGAGAGAGAGAGACTGTAATGTGTGTGTCGTGTGGCTGAGTAATGTCGTACATTGCAGTCTTAGACCTTATTCCCACTTCACACGGTAGAATTCAGTGCTTCTTCCTTAAATACTTTTAATGCGAATGTTTCCATAATTATACAAATAATAATATTAAAAAAATATGAACCGGCAGCGCTGAGCTCTTCTTATCGCACGAGTTTTCCTGTTGTCGCCTGTTTCCCCTGATACAGTGAGTTGCCGATGAAAAGATTTTCACAGAGGAAGGGTAATATTAGCTATTGTTTTATTATTATTATCATTATTACTGTTATAGAGGGCTTTTCGATGTATTTCTTACTAGAATTTAATGCAATGAAGCATTAGAATAAAGTTATTTTCTTTTCACATTTGCTAAGCATCTCGAAAATTTATAATAGTGATCCATAAGTTGTAAACTGGCATTCTCTGTTATTCATGATACACCCACAAGATGGAATAGCACCTTACACATGCTAAGAAGAACACTAGAAATAAAGGAATCTGTGTGTGTGTATGCTGCTACCAACTCCAAAATCAAACAGCTCAGCAATACTGAGTGGTTGATTATGCATAAATGTGTACAAGCCTTACAACCTTATGAAGATATCACAAAAAAACTTAGTGACTCCACATCAACAGCAGCTGAAGTGATTCCACTTGTAAAGTCCTTAAAACACACTCTTCAGCATACCACATCAGTAGTTTCTAACCCTGTTGAAGAAACTCATACTTCAGATACAAGCTCTGAAGATGAACCAGGCTCAGGATCAGTGATTGAGTTAAATGAAGACAGACAAGCAACACAGGCAGTAAACTTCATGAAAGAAGCAATGCAAGCTGATGTTGAGAAAAGATTTTCTTGGATTGAAAATGAAGATCTTTACAGAATTGCAACATATATTGACCCAAGATACAAGAGTAAATTTTTTTCTTCATCTCACGTCACTGATCAAGTAAAATCATCACTTGCCAGAGTATGTGAGGAGCTTCGTCAGACGACTATTCTAGAAGAGGAAGATGGAGAACCAAGAAGGAAACGAAGAAGAGATGATATGAGTGAAACACCTACCACCTGTGGAACATTAGATGAAGCAATGACCTCTACTCTTGCCTCCAGCAGTGATGATGAAACAGAAAACTCATCTGTAGTAACTTTACTCATGAAAGATATTGAGAAATATCACAGAGAGAAAAGAATAAGTGGAACAAGTCAAGATAGTTTGCAATGGTGGAAGACAATGAAGACAGTCTACCCTGATTTGGCAAAGGTAGCTTGCCAGTATCTCTCCTGTCCACCAAGTAGCGTTGCTAGTGAGCAGCTGTTTAGTAGTGCTGGCTTGATATATGACGCTAAGCGCAATCGGCTTTTGCCAGAAAAGGTAGATAAGCTACTGTTTTTGAAACGAAACTTGCCCATCTTGAACTTTAAAGATTAAGTAATAAATGTGTTTATAGTATCAGTTCAATCAGTTGGTTATAGATTTATAGTTAACCACTTTCAAAAGGGTGGAGGTTGGGGAAAGTGGTCGGTGGGATGCACGACGAGTTGGGTCCATGTCCCGCATCCTGGTAACGCACAAAATGTGTGGCTGAAACTTGTCATAAAACTTTATTGTAACAAAAAGTACTTCCACTTTACTTCCACTAGTATACTCAGGAACTCCCTTCCTGCGTCTGTATTTACGTCTTCCTATGACTTAAATACTTTCAAAGAGAGAAGTATCAACTATTAAGACACCATTCGAACTCATTTGGCAGTATTTTGGTTCTCCCACCTTGTTTTTATTTGTTACTTCTCCTGTCTGCATGGTCTGACACTGAAACAGGCTTTTTTTTGGGGGGGGTCCTCTTGGTGAGAACGTTTGACGTAAAAACATCCGCATCCGCATCCGCATCCGCGAGGATGTCATATTTTGATATCCGCATCCGCATTTGCATCCGCATTTTAGTAGAGACTGATATCCGCATTCACATTTGCATCCGCAAAATGACATCCGCATATAGATATATATATATATATATATATATATATATATATATATATATATATATATATATATATATATATACATATATATATATATATATATAGAGAGAGAGAGAGAGAGAGAGAGAGAGAGAGAGAGAGAGAGAGAGAGAGAGAGAGAGAGAGAGAGAGAGAGAGAGAGAGAGATTTATAGATTTACATAGAAAATCAGACCACACAGACCCCATGGTCCAGACTTGGTGGTCTGTCCTTAAACCTAAGTGATTTTACATTAATCAGAAGACTCCAAAACGTTGCACTTCTACTCTAGTTGATATTAAGTTGAAGGAAGTGACGGTCGAGCTTATTTTGAAGGAGTCAATCGTGTTACACTGACCACTGATGGTGGAAGCTTATTCCATTCTCGCACTACAACGTTGGTGAAGAAAAATTTGTGCAGTCTGAATTTACTTGTTCACATCTGAGTTTTACGCCATTGTTCCTCGTGCGCAGACTGTCATCGATCATAAACAATGTTGATCTATCTACATTCGTGAAACCATTAAGTATTTTAAAACATTCGATCAGTTTTCCTCGGAGGCGACGTTTCTCAAGAGAGAACATGTTAAGGGTAGAAAGCCTTTCTTCGTAGGATTTGTTGCGCAAGGAAGGGATCATTTTGCTGCCCGACGCTGAACACCTTCTAATTTAGCAATATCCTTTGCATGGTGGGGGGGACCAAAACTGTACCGCATATTCCAAGTGGGGTCTGACTAAACTGTTGTAGAGCGGGAGTATTACATCTTTATTCTTGAATACAAAGTTTCTTTTAATGAAGCCCAACATTCTGTTCGCTTTATTTGCTGCATCGATGCATTGCTGTGAGAATTTGAGGTTTGACGCGATTTTGACCCCCAAGTCTTTGACGCATTGAACGCTTGTGAGTTTAACGCCGCGCATTTCGTATTCGAACTTCTTATTCCTCGTTCCAACTTGAAGGACCTGGCACTTGTCTACGTTAAAGGGCATCTCCCATCTATCCGACCAAGCTGAAATTTTGTGCAAATCCTCTTGGAGGCTTTGCCTGTCTTCGTCAATGAGAACCGAGTTACCAATCTTTGTGTCGTCTGCAAATTTACTAATGCGGTTATTGAGTCCAACATCCACGTCGTTGATGTAAATAATGAAGAGCACTGGGCCAAGGACCGAGCCCTGAGGGACGCCACTAGTGACAGGCGCCCACTCTGAGTTAAATCCGTCAATCACTACTCTTTGTTGTCTGTTGCTCAACCAATTCGCGATCCATTGGTTTACTTGACCGTCAATACCTATTTGCTTTAATTTGTAAAGTAATTTATGATGCGGACTTTATCAAACGCTTTCTGAAATCAAGATAGACTACGTCCAGTGATTTGGTTACGTCATAAACAGTGAAGAGGTCGTTATAAAAGGTTAATAGGTTTGATAGGCAGGATCTTTTGTTTCGGAAGCCATGTTGTGAGTCCCAATCAATGAGTGGCTTTCAAGGTAACTCACAATTTTGTCTCTAATTATGCCCTCAAGTAGCTTACCTACAACCGAAGTTAGACTAATGGGCCTGTAATTACCTGGTACTTTTTTGTCTCCTTTCTTGAAAATCGGTGTCACGTTAGCCTTTTTCCAATCTGAAGGGACGATGCCTTGTCGCAAGGACATATTGAATACGGTTGTGAGGGAGGAGAGTATTTCGCTCTTCGTTTCTTTCAGCAGAGTTGGATATACTTTGTCAGGTCCAGGACTTATTTGTTTTAAGTGAATGGAGAGCTTTAAGGACTTCATCGGTTGTTATTTCAAAATTAGGCAATGCATGCTCGAGATTTACAATAGTACTGGTGTTGGTGGTAGCGAGAGGAAGACTGTTAGTATTAAACACCGAGGAAAAGTAATTGTTTAAGAGGTTTGCAATGTGTTGGCTGTCAGTCACTAGTGCACCGTCGCTGTTTGTTAAAGGTCCAATACCACTTTTGATCGCCTTTCTGTTGTTTATGTAACTGAAGAAAGATTTCGGGTTATTTTTACAGTTGGCTGCAATATTTTCTTCATATCTACGCTTTGCCTGACCTACTAGTCTTTTTACTCGTCGCCTGGCATAATTATAAAGTCTAATGTTCTCGGGCGTGCTTTGTTCTTTCTTTAACCTGTAAAACAATTTTCTCTCATTGACTGATTGTTTAATTTCGCTATTAAACCACGGTGGGCTTTTATTAGTGTTAATTCGCTTCACGCACAAGGGGACGAATGTGTTCTGCTGAGTGAGTAAGTGATTTTTAAGGCTTAGCCAGGCTTCCTCTACGTTGCCGTCATCTGATAGTTGTATTTCTGTTAGTTTTTGTCGGATTTCTACGAAGTTAGCTCTTTTGAAATTGGGCACCTTTACTTTATTTTCAGTCACTGATGATTGAGCTTTAATGTCGACGCGCACTAATTTATGATCGCAAGAACCGAGATGTTCTCCTACCGTGACACTACTGACAAGGTTATCTTGGGTCGTTATAACAAGGTCGAGTATATTATTTTGTCGAGTTGGCTCAGAAACCATTTGGCTTAGATAATTTTCTTCTAGAAATTCGATCATTCTATGTGACTCGCCTTCTGTACCTGACAGTGTCGCCCAGTCGATATGGGGGAGGTTAAAGTCTCCTAATATCAGTGAGTCGCTGTTATTAAGTGACTGCCTTAAGACGCTGTACATTTCAAGGTCGTCATCGAGTGATTGCCCGGGAGGTCTGTAGGTGACAGATATATTTAAATTGACTTTTGCAATGTTTACTCGCACGCACAAATGTTCAACGTTACTGTTTCCCGGTGTTTTGTCAGTGGGTTGCAAATAGCTTTTGACATAAAGGGCGACGCCACCGCCTCTACGGTTTACACGATCTTTGTTGAAGAGTCTGTAGCCATCTATGTTGTATTCGGAACTTAAATCAATATTTGTGGTGTCGATAAATGTTTCGGTTATAGCAATTATGTCAAAATTTTCTGTTAAAGCAAGACATCTCAGTTCATCAAATTTGTTTCTTAGGGTTCGCGCATTGAAACTAAGGATTTTTAAGTTATCTAGAGGCTTGGTAATAGAGGTGGTGGTACTTGCGGGATCACGGTTACGGGTTTGTTGCGATGCACGGCGTCTATTTTCACGGGCGGGGTGGAGGGACGTGGCCGTGACTCGTTTTTTGCTCGGCAGAGAGAGAGAGAGAGAGAGAGAGAGAGAGAGAGAGAGAGAGAGAGAGAGAGAGAGAGAGAGAGAGAGAGAGAGAGAGCGTGTGTGTGTGTGTGTGTGTGTGTGATTACCCATGGTCTGATGACGGGCTTGACTCGCGTCACCCAGCCAGTACCCTTTCCCGAATGAGCCTGGAGCTCATGTGACTTATCTTTGGGTACGGCTGGAAACTCAACCACGCACACCCGGGAGGCGGAACACAACCCCCGACTGACACCCGCGAAGTACTTATTCACTGCTGGGTGGACAGGGGGCACGGATTAAAGGAGACTGCCCAACCGTTTTCCACACTGCCCGGTAATCGAACCCGGGACCTTTCGGTTGTGAGGCAAGCGTAGTAACCACTGCTCTAAAAGACTGTGTGCGTGTGTGTGTGTGTGTGTGTGTGTGTGTGTGTGTGTGTGTGTGTGTGTGTGTGTGTGTTTTATATATATATATATATATATCTATATATATATATATATATATATATATATATATATATATATATATATATATATATATATATATATATATATATATATATATATATATATATATATATATATATAAAGTGTGCTTAGAGTTTGAGTTTTCCAGCCTTTAATTTGGTACCATTAGCGTGAGGGTCTCGGCGAGGGAGGCTGTTAAGACGTCAGAAGAGTACCGCGCAAGTTAGCAGACTCCTGATCTTGTCCTCCTTTCCTCCCTCTTCCCCTCTCTACCTTCCTCCCTCACCTCTCCCTTCCTCTCAACGACCATCTGGACCACAGGAGGAGGGGTAGAGGAGGAAGAGAAGGAGGAGGAGGAAGAGGAGGAGGAGGAGGAGGAGGAGGAGGGAGTAGAAAATCAATGCCCGGTGCAACAGGTTACATAAGTTGGTGTTCAGCTGCTCTCCCCCGTTGATGTGCCTCTCTATCTCATCCTCCCGCCCTCCTTCTTCCTTCCTTCCTCCTCCCCTCTTCCTCTCTTCCTTCCTTCCTTCCTTCCATCCTTCTTCTTTCCTTCCGTCTTCCTTCCTTCCTTCCTTCCTTCCTTCCTTCTTTCAGCCCTGCCCTCCCTGCCTCCCCTCGTTTCCTTCACTTCGTCCCTCATCTCCGGTTCTTTGCTTACGTGTCTTACTCATTATTATTTTTTCTATTATTATTATTATTATTATTATTATTATTATTATTATTATTATTATTATTATTATTATTATTATATTATTATCATTATGATTATTATTATTATTGCTACTGCTATGCTGCCACCACTACCACTAACACCACCACCACCACAACTATAAGTACTACTACTACTACTACTACTACTCAGTAACAACTGCTACCTATATTACTAACTACTACTTTTTTTCTATAATTGAGTTAATTTTTGGGCTTATGAAAATACTTAGAATAATAGTGGCAGCTGAATATGTGGACACCTGTGTGTGTGTGTGTGTGTGTGTGTGTGTGTGTGTGTGTGTGTGTGTGTGTGTGTGTGTGTGTGAAGCTGTTGTGAGGACGTGGAGGAAAGTTATGGAGGAAAAAATGGGATGTCGATGGAAGAATGGGTGAAAGGAAGGGAAGGTGGAAGAGAGGTGTGGAGGGAGGAGGAAGTGTTGATGAAGGGGTGAGAGGGGCAGAGGGCAGGCCTGCTTGGACGGGAAGGGGGGCGGTATAGAGGTATAGCCGCCGAGCACCTTCCTCGTAGTGAATCTGTTACGATTTTGTGGTAAAAAGTGTTTGAGGTGCAGGAGTAGGGCGGTGCGCCCCCTTCCCTTGTCCCCCCTTCCTCTACCTGTGTGTGTCGCCCTTCTCCCCCTCCCCCTCCCGTCCCCAGCTAGCGTGCCCCCGTTCTGCGGCGAGGGCAGGGCCAGGCCGAGGGGAATGGTGCGGGCCAGGGCCTGTGGCGTGCTTGAGGGTAGCGGCCTGCCCGGCCACGCCCAGCCCCCGGGCCACACCACTTGGGCCACACACCCCGATGGCCGCCGCTGCAGGGCGCCATGCAGGTGTCCTCAGGTGAGGCGGGAGACGCTGCTCACCCAACAAGACGAGGAAAATTTTCCGCGGGGCTCGCGAGGGCAGCGGCCCTGCGCACCGGGGGGTTGCCGGGTGTCAGCGGGGCTTCACCTTGCCCCCGGTGCCCCCTTGCCGCCAGCCTCCACAGTGGGTACATGGCATGCAAGACTGGCGAAATCCCGTTGCAGGGCGAGCCTCGGGGTCAGGGGCACTAAAAAAGGGTGGGTGTGGGGGTGAGGGCAGCGTCGGTGCGCACCTGGCAGGTGGCGGCCCCACCTGTTGATCAGCGCCGCCACAGGTCCCCGCATCGATCCGTCAGTGGCGCCCAGCACCCCTGCGAGGTTGCACGTCGCTCCCGCGCCGCCCGCCGCCGCCGCACACCCGCCGCACCTCCCGTCCGTCCGCAGGGCTCCCCTGGCGCAGCCTGAGTGGCCGCAGGTGCCGCTGCCCCTACCGGAGGGTGGTGGCGCGCCGCCCCCCGACCCTCCCTCGTCCGGGCACGCCTCCCAGCACCGTCACTCCGTCGCCCGCTGCAGCCCGCAGCCCGCAGCCGCTCTCTGCAGCCCACTCTTGGCAGCGCCACCTGCAGCAGCCCTCACCTGCCTTCCCTCACCTGTCATGGAGGTGGCCCGTGGCCCAGCGCAGCCCCGCGGCTGCAGGTCACATGAGGCCGTGTAGGGACGCAGGAGGAGCGGCCGCACCAGCGAGTAACAGGTGTCAGGGCGAGGGCGGCCGGCGAGCCTCGCCTCCGCCGCGCTACAGGTAAACCACTGCAGGCACTCTGACCTGACCCTCCCTGCCCGTGCCCGCCCCTTTGTTCCCTAGTGAAATCGCCCGGCACTCACCATCCACCATGCCACACCATACCACACAACACTACTTACGCCACACCACACCACACCATATCAACACTGCCTACACCTAGCACCACACCATCTCTACCTACACCACACTACACCACCACAACACCACACATCCTATTACCTGCACTAAATCCCCAGAACAGCCATACCACAATCTAATTATCATACCATCATACCCTCTCCACCAGCATCACACCACCGCACCACCACGACACCACACACCACACCAAATCACTGCCAAATAAGCATCACTGCCCCTCCCCCACCACCATCACATACCTGGTCAAATAGTTCGTTGACACACGTACGCACCCAGGAGTCAGTTACCCGCCGAGAAGCTGCTGAGGGGGAGAAAGAAGGGAGGAAGCGGGGGGGGAGGGGGGGGGTCCTTAGCTCCCCTCGATAAACAGGGTAGAAAGTGATCCAGCGTCTGTGTGTGTGTGTGTGTGTGTGTGTGTGTGTGTGTGTCCTTATTTATATTTGCCCAGCCTTTCTTTTAATTTATCAACACTTTACTGCAATCACTTCTTCCTTTAAATCCATTCAAAGCCCCTGTGATTCTGTGCGTGTGTGTGTGTGTGTGTGTGTGTGTGTGTGTGTGTGTGTGTGCAGTGCGTTTCTCTTCCCAGTTTCCTATTGAATGCAACGTCGTTATTAGCAGTCTTCCTGCTTGTGAGTTAAGCCGCGGGAAATAAAAGAAATAGGAGGAAAACGAGAAAGACGAGGAAGAAAATAAACGAAAATGAAGAGAAAGTGAGGGCGAGAGGGGAAGGAAGAGGAGGAGAAGGAGGAGGAGCATGATGATGATGATGATGATGATGATGATGATGATGAGGAGGAGGAGGAGGAGGAGGAGGAGGAAAATATGTAAAGGAAAAAATAATAAGAGAGAGAGAGAGAGAGAGAGAGAGAGAGAGAGAGAGAAGATCAGGAAAATAAAATGGAGGAGAAAAAAAAATAGGGGAGGAGCGAAAGTAATAATAATAATAAAAATAGTAATAATAATAATAATGAGAAGAAGAAGTAGAAGGAGAAGGAGAAGAAAGATAAGCAAAGGAAGACAACATGACGGAAGGAAGAGAGCGGAACGGAAGCCAATCCAAAAAAGAAGGAAGAGAAGAAGGAAAGAACACAAATAAACCATCAACTTTATGCGTAAAAATGGTTAATTCCGGGAGGAGGAGGAGGAGGAGGGGGGGGGGAGGAAGAAGAAGAGAAAAAAAAGAAAGGGATAGGTATGAAGATAAAGGGAAGAAAAGGGAGAAAAAAGAACAAATATAGGAACATCAAGAACAGGAAGAATAGGAGAGGAAAAAGGAATAAACTGAATACAGAAGAAAGTAGAATGAGGAGGAGGAGGAGGAGGAGGAGGAAGGCGAAAAGAGGAAAAGGATGAAATAAAAGGGGAAAAGGAGGAGTAGGCAGAGGAGGAAGAAAGGAAAATAGGAAGCAATGTTCTTAGTCGTATGAATTTTGCAGCGAAGTCGATTTGGCGTCGGAAGAGGTTTGGCTTAATTATAATGACTCTGTGTGTGTGTGTGTGTGTGTGTGTGTGTGTGTGTGTGTGTGTGTGTGTGTGTGTGTGTGTTAATGTAATCGCTTCTTAATGCGTCTTCTAATGGCCGGCTAAGTGTATGGAGACGCGACTAACTTCCTGACTGCTTACTTAAGTGCATGGCTGACTGGTTGAGTGGTTAGTGGGGGTTAACGAACTGGGTAATGGTAATGGTGATGTCTTTGCGGGTGATTGGGTGGTTGATAGTGACTCAGTAGTTGATAGTTGATTGGATAGTATGGGTGGGTTAGTGGTGGATGGCAGGTGGCTGAGTAAAAATGGTTGATGTAGGCTGGTTAATGGTAGACGTGGATGGCTCTATGGGTGACTGGGTGAGTGTGTAGGTAATTGAGTAGGTGTGGTGGATGGCAGGTGGCTGAGTAAAAATGGTTGATGTAGGCTGGTTAATGGTAGACGTGGATGGCTCTATGGGTGACTGGGTGAGTGTGTAGGTAGTTGAGTGGGTTACTGGTGGATGGCAGGTATTTGGGTGAATGGTGGTTGATGTGGGCTGGTTAATGGTCACGTGGATGTCTTTATGGGTGACTGGGTGAGTGTGTAGGTAGTTGAGTGGGTTACTGGTGGATGGCAGGTATTTGGGTGAATGGTGGTTGATGTGGGCTGGTTAATGGTCACGTGGATGTCTTTATGGGTGACTGGATGAGTGTGTGGGTAGTTTAGTGGATTAGTGGATAGGTGACGGATGGTTGGGTGTATGGTTGATGTGTTACACTGTTGTTTTGTGTTTGGTGGTGTGGATGTGTGGTTAAACGAATGAAGGTATGGATAGGTGGATGCATGAGTGGATGAGTGGATGAGTTTGTGGTTGCTGTGAAAGTGTTAAGCTGCGTAGCGCACACACACACACACACACACACACACACACACACACACACACACACACACACACTAAACACTTTGAAATCAATGCATATAAAAATTGAGAATGATAATAATAATAATAATAATAATAATAATAATAATAATAATAATAATAATAATAATAATAACAACTGTTGCTTGATTTTTAAACGTACAAATTGAACTTTATTTACTTTATTTTATTTCTTTGATTCATTAAAAAAAAACATGCAAATTTAGTTATTATTATTACCTATCATCATCTTTTTTTACTATCATTATCATCATTGTCATTAGTGTCATTACTGTTAGTCTGATTATTGTGTATTTTGCGTGTTTTGTTATTGCTGTTTTTTATTGTTTTCTTTTTTTCCTTTTTTCATTCTGTGGTGGAGGTGGTGGTGGTGGTGGTGGTGGTGATCTATTCTGGTCCGATACTTCCACCTCCAACACGTACTCTCACAATGCCTCTTTAACTTCAAGTGTATAGAGGCAGACCGCACCCCTTCCTCCTCCTCCTCCGCCTCCCATACACGGCTCATACCTGCTTCTTCCTGCACGACACACCTTGATTAAGTCTTACACCTGGAAACATACATACTTACGTGCATTCTGAGATGGATGGATAAATAGATAGATAGATAGATAAATGGGAAGATAGGTAGGTAGGTTGGTAGACATATAGATAGATAGATAGATAAATGGGAAGATAGGTAGGTAGTTTGGTAGATAGATAGATAGATAGATAAATAGACAGATAGGTTGAGAGATAAAGATAGATAAAAACATGATATACCTACACACATAATTATATTCATACATAAATATTGCACACACACACACACACACACACACACACACACACACACACACACACACACACACACACACACACACACACACACACACACACACACACACACACACAATTCCTCCTCACTTCTTTCTTCTATGTGTAACTCCCAAGGACATAAACCAATCTCCCCTACACACACACACACACACACACACACACACACACACACACACACACACACACACACACACACGTGACAGCCCTGCACCTTAAGCCTAGCACTGTTGCCAACACAGGGAGGGAACAAGGCGACCTCTCTCTCCTTTACCCTTTCTTCCTCTTGCTCCGTATTTTGAGAGAGAGAGAGAGAGAGAGAGTAAAGGAGTGTATGCCTCTATCCTTTCCTCTATTTGGCCTCTTCTCCTCCTCCTCTTCCTCCTTCTCCTCCTCCTCCTCCTCCTCCTCCTCTTGGTCCTGCTCCTCCTCCTCCTCCTCCTCCTCCCCCTGCAAGGCCTCTTTCCCCTCCGTCCTCTCTCCAAGGCTTCCTCCCTCCTTACCTTCCCTTTCTTCGCAGCTTTGCTCTCTCTCTCTCTCTCTCTCTCTCTCAGCCTCTTCTTTCTCCTTTCTCCACTCAGCCTTCCTCTCCTCTCAACCTCCTTTCTCTTCCCTCACTCTCTCCTCTCGTTCCTGCCTTTCTTTTCCTTCCTTTCTTTTCCTTTCCTTTCCTTCCTTTCTTTTCACTATTTTTTTCATGTTGTTTAGTTTTCTTTCTTTTCCTTCTATTCTTTACCATTCTGTTCCTTACGATTCCTTTTTTTTCCTTTCCTTTCCTTTCCTTTCCTTTCCTTTCCTTTCCTCTCCTCTCCATTTTCCCCTAATCATTCTTTCTCGTATTCTCTGGTTTCCTTTCTTTTTCCCTTTTTTTTCCTTTCCTTTCCTTTCCTTCCTTTCTTTTCCTTTGCTACCTTTCTTTCCTTTCAGTCTTTTCCTTCCATTTCCTTTCCTTCCTTTTCTTTCCTATACTTTCCTCTTTCTTTGCTTCCCTTTTTTGTTTTCCTTTCCTTCCCTTCCTTTTCCTTTCCTTCCCTTCCTTTTCTTTCGCTTTCTTTCCCTTCCTTTTCCTTTCCTTTCCTTCCCTTCCCTTCTCTTCCTTTCCTTTCCTTTCCTTTCCTTTCCTTCCTTTCCTTTCCTTTTCTTCCTTTCCTTTACTTAACTTTCGTTCCCTTCCCTTCCATTTCATTTTTTCTACCCCTTTCTTTCCTTTCTTTTTCTACCCTGTTCTTCCTTTTCCTTTCCTCTCCCTTCCTATCCTTTCCTCTATTTTCTTTTCCTCTCCCTTCCTTTTCTTTCCTTTCCTTACTTCCTTCCTTCCCTTCCCTTCCCTTCCCTTACTATTTGTCCTTTCCTTTGCCTTACTCTCCTTTCCTTTCCTTCCCTTCCTTTCCTTTTCCTTTTTTTTCCTTTCTTTCCCTCTCCTGTTCTTTTTTTCCTTTCCTTTCCTTCCTCTCTTTTCCTTTGCTTTCTTTCCTTTCTTTGCTTTCCTTCCGTTTCCTTTCCTTTCCTTCCCTTTCCATTCATTTCCTTCCTTTTCCTTTCCTTTCCTTCCTTCTCCTTTCCCTCCCTTCCTTTCCTTTTCTTCCCTTCCCTTCCCTTTCCTTCCCTTCCTTTTCCCTTTCATTCCCTTTTTTCCTTTCCTTTTGATTTCCTTCCCTTCTCTTAATTTTCCTTTCCTTCCCTTTACTTTCCCTTTTTACCCTTCCCCTTTCTCTCCTTTCCTTTTCATTCCCTAAATTTGCTGTGCTTTCCTCAGCCTCCTCTTTCCTTTCTCTTCATTTCCCTTACTCTTTCCGTTCCCTTTCTTTCCTTATTTTACTTTTTATATGCTAACTGTCCTTCTCTGCTTTTTTCTCCCCTATTCTTCTCTTTCATTTCCTTTCCATTCCTTTCCATATCTCTTCTTTTTCCCTACGTAATCTTTCTTCTTCCTATTCTTTGTTTTCCTTTCTCTCTTTTCCTTTCTTTTACCATTCTGTTCCTTACAATTATTTTCCTTTCCTTTCCTTTTTGTCCCATTCCATCTCCTTCTCTCCTTTCCCTTTCCTTTCCTCGGCTTTCCTTTTCTTATTCTTTCCTTTCCTTACTGTTCATTTTTCCCTTCCTTTCCTTTCCTTTCCTTACCTCTGTTTCCTATTCCTTTCCTTTCTTCTTTTTTTCCTCTTCTACTTTATTATTCTTATTTAGTTTGGGAAAAAAGTGACAGAAGAAAAAGGGAATAGTGACGACGCTGGATTAGAAGTGGATGTTGAGGTGTGTTAGAGAGAGAGAGAGAGAGAGAGAGAGAGAGAGAGAGAGAGAGAGAGAGAGAGAGAGAGAGAGAGAGAGATGGGGGCAAGGGTGACACCAATCTTGCTTATCTTTAAGGGATAGAACAGGAAGGTTTTCTCTCCCTCCCTCCCTCTCTTCCTCCCTTCCTTCCTTCCTTCTTTCCTTCCTTCCTTCCTTCCTTCCTTCCTTCCTTCCTGCTTACCTTCCTTCCTGCTTTCCTTCCATCCTTCCTTCCTGCTTACCATCCGTCCTTCCTTCCTTTCTTTATTCTTTCAGTCATCCCTTCCTCATTTCCTCCCTTCATTCCTTCCTACCTTCCTTCCTTTCTTCCTTCCTTCCTTCCTTCCTTCCTTCCATCATCCTCCCCACACACACACACAAGTAAGGTGTAATATAGAGGTATGTAGGTCACTAGGTTTCACAGGTAGTAGGGAAAGAGACAGGTACGCACAACGAGAGGGAAAGGAAGGCAGGTATGGGGAGGGAGGGAGGGAGGGAGGGAGGTATGGAAGGAAACTAGGGCGATAGGTAAGTAGGTAGGGAGAGAGAGAGAGAGAGAGAGAGAGAGAGAGAGAGAGAGAGAGAGAGAGAGAGAGGGAGAAAGGTAGGGAGGGAATGAGGGAGAGAAAGAGGGGATCAGTAGGAGAGAGAGAGAGAGAGAGAGAGAGAGAGAGAGAAGAGCAAGTTGAGTAGAAGAGAGATAGAGAGTACGAACAGCAGAGAGAGCTTGCCATGGTGCTATTCTCTCTCTCTCTCTCTCAGTCAAGGCAAAAGCTACGAACCGCCCGCGTATTGATCTGGTCTCCTACCACCCTGCTACGCACACACACACACACACACACACACACACACACACACACACACACACACACACACACACACACACGTATATCACTACTACAAACTACTGCCATAAATACTACTACTACTACTACTACTACAACTACTACTACTACTACTACTACTACTATTACTACTACTATTACTACTACTATTACTACTACTACTACTACTACTACTGCTACTACTACTTCTACTAGCCCAAGAAAATCATTAGTCTGAGTAGTGGTAATATAGGAACACACACACACACTACATAAGTCTCTCTCTCTCTCTCTCTCTCTCTCTCTCTCTCTCTCTCTCTCTCTCTCTCTCTCTCTCTCTCTCTCTCTCTCTCTCTCTCTCTCTCTCTCTCTCTCTCTCTCTCTCTCTCTCTCTCTCTCTCTCTCTCTCTCTCTCTCTCTCTCTCTCTCTCTCTCTCTCTCTCTCATTTGTATTTATCTATCTATTTATCTATCTCTCTACTTATGCATGCCTGTTTCTATCTATCTATCCATCTATTTATCAATTTACCTGTTCACTCGTATATCCCTTCACCTGTCCATGTCTATATATCTACACAGGTACGATCATTTACTCAGGATAGGACTCGTTAACATTCCATTTTTCTCAGGAGTGTAAATTGTTCCCTGCGTACCATCTCTCAACCTGTCTCCATCTGTTGGCCTCCTAAACTATCTTTCTGTATCTATGCATCTTCGTCCCTCTCCGTTTACTCGCTCAGCTGTTTAGGTATCTCTCTGCCTGCCTGTCTGTTTTACGTGCCCGTTTATTTGTCCAAGGCGATGTTTGTCACTCCTGTGTTTTTATGTGTGTGTGTGTGTTTTATTGAGTGGGAATCATGACTATTGCTTTTCTTCCTTCCTCAAAGACATATGTGTTTGTGTGTGTGTGTGTGTTATGGTGAGTTGGTGCGGGCGTAACCTTGCCTGCTGTGTACATATGCGGGCCATCCACACACACACACACACATACACACACACACACACACACACACGCTGCAGGAGGTCAGGGTTCCCACACTTGCGCCATAACCTTCACGCCGAGCCTCTACACCGACACTAATGACGGACATATATAGTTCTTCGGGGACGTCTATATATTTCCTTCCGTCAGGGCTCAGGATGCAGGGCTGTGGCGTTGCGGGTTTGGGGGGAGGGCAAGCCGAGAGAGGGAAGTGGGAAAGTGAGGGAGTGAGAGCGTTGGGGAGGTAAGCCGCCGGTGGGGGAAGGGGGGGAGTGTGTTAAGGGTCGGAGCAAGGCCGAGACGAATACGAAACGATGTGGTAATAGTGTCGGCCTGAAATTACGGCTTACAATCGTCTCTGGCAACATTGTCCAGCTCAAGAATTTACACTTTAAAGTTGAGGGTGTTGGGTGGAGGCAGCGGCGGGGCGGCATCCTGCTTGTGGTCAATAATTTATGGAATGTACTGATCCACACACCCGCTGGAAGCATGCCCGGCCAGCCTCCCTCCTGCTGTGGCCACGGCCTGCGCTGCCGCGGCCGCTGCTGTGCCCGGAGCTGCGCACGGACGCACGCGCGTACACACGCATGTGCGCACACACGCACGCACCCGCACTGTCTCTCTCTCTCTCTCTCTCTCTCTCTCTCTCTCTCTCTCTCTCTCTCTCTCTCTCTCTCTCTCTCTCTCTCTCTCTCTCTCTCTCTCACACACACAGACACACACACACACACACGCACACTGTAGGATATTCTATGCCCTTTATGTGTATAATATGTTGGTGTGTTCATTAACCATATTCTGCCTTGAGGTGTGTGTGTATGTGTGTGTGTGTGTGTGTGTGTGTGTGTGTGTGTGTGTGTGTGTGTACGGGGCGTGTGAGTAACAGCTGTGTCCCTTGCAGCAGTGTGGCCGCAGTGGGTGTGTCCCGGCGGCCCCTCGCAGCGTGGTGTCCCTCAGGTGGCGTGGCGTGTCGGCCTCTGCCTCGGCGCCCTCTGGCCGTCCCTCCGTAGCTGAGTTCTCCGCAGCGCCTTGCTGACCGCCCGTGACTGCTGGCCCGCCTAGTCACCGCACCGTCAGCCTCAAGGAGAGCCGCAGCCCGTGGCCGCGACGGGAGGACTGCCGCCGCCCCCGGGTTTGTGATACACGGCTCGGCAGGCCACTTCAGGTGCTCCCCGGCCCGCGCCCGCTCGCTGCCGTACACCCAGTTTTTGTAGTGGTTTTGTATTGTGTCGTCTTAGAGGAGTGACTGTGTTAGTGTACCGGTGCGGACAGCTTCCCCAGGCCCCGCCGAGGCTGTGTAGAATGCTGAGTGCTGCATGACCCCGGCGCAGGCACTCTACAACTGCCGGACAACAAGAATACTCAGCCAGCGTCTGCGCACCAGCATGAACGTATCCGACCTCTCGCACCCCTTCAGCATTCTCATCACGTGTGTCGTAGCTGCTCCTTGCCGGGCCGTCGTACTGGTCGCCCAGTAACTCCGTTCTGGCGCTCTTTTCGTGCCTCAGCGTCCACTACCCTTGAGCCACGCCGAGAAGCAAGACACACGCGGACACGCACAGACACAAGCGCACACCTCAAAAGACACCCCCGACGCCAGCCAACACGACAGAGGTGTTTCTCCGGGCCCTCACGCTGAAGCGAGGCGAGGTGGCGAACTCCCAGGACACCAACACCGAGGTGATGAAGTCAGGGAAGCGGCCGACCATGTGACATAAGGCCTACACGCTGCTGTGGACGTCCCGGCGCCCCCACAACCCCCCCACCCCTTCCACCACCACCACCACCACAGCCACCACCAACACCACCACCACCACCGTCACCACCATCACCACCTCCTCCTCCACCTCCTCCGCGGGCGCCTTTGGGAGACGTGCCAGTAAAGCAGCGTCAGGAGGGGGCCGCAGTGCCTCCATCTGCAGTAGTAGTACAGCCGCAGGGACCCACGCCGCCACCACCACCGCCACGACCATTTCCAACACGGTCAAGATGCTGAGTCCCAAAATGCAGCGCACCATCAGGATCAACGAGAACCAGGTGCTGATGCTGGCGGAAAAGGCGAGACACGACCACAACTACTCCGGCTACCTGTACAAGCGATCCTCAGACTCTAACAAGTGGCAGCTCAGGTGGTTCACGCTCTACCAGGTGAGTGTGTGTGTGTGTGTGTTATTTTCGTGGTGTTAATGTTGATTTTAGCATTAGGATTTTTTCTCTCATTTTGGAATCATGAAAAAGCAGCGGCTAATTTTGTTATATGTACTACTACTACTACTACTACTACTACTACTACTGTTACTACTACTACTTCTACTACAGCTACTACTGCTACAGCTACTACTACTACTACTACTACTACTACTACAGCTACTACTACTACAGCTACTACTACCACTACTACTACTACTACTGCTATTATAATAACAAAAACTACTGCTGTTGCTCGTAGTGATTATTAAAAGACGTAGATATAATTATAAGATAAAGAATAACAATAATAAGAGGAATAATTAGTAAAGTCAATCCCCTTCGTTGACTCTAAGACCAGTTGTAAATGAAACGTGAGTCGTAGTTACCGTAGACTTTTCCCTCCTGACCGGCGCGGAGTGTAAACAATGGTGGGTCATTTCCCTTCTCCTCTCTGTTTACCTATCTGTTTACCGACCCGCCAATCTGTTTACCTCCCTCTCCATCTGTTTGTCTACCTAGCACCCATTTATCAGTCTATCAATCGGTGTCAGTAATTGTATCTGTCTCAGTTTGTTTGCCAGTGTTCTGTTTTTTTTCTTTCCTTTCTTCTTTTATTTTTTCCTTAGTTTTTTCTTCTATTTTCCTTCTTTCCTCCTCTCTTTATTCCTTTACTCCTTTAATTAGTTACTTTGTTTCTTCATGTTTTCCTTCTTTCTTTTTCTGTCACATTTTTTTCGTTTATTTCATTATTTCTTTCTGCTCATGCCTCCTTATTTTCTTTCTTTTTCTCTCTTATTTTCTTTCTTTTATCATTTCTTTCTTTCTTGCGCCTTTCTTTCTTTTCTTACCTCCCTCTATATGTCCTTTTCATTTTTCCTTAATTTTCTTTCGTTCGTTATTTATTATTTCTTTATTCTCTGCTTTAATTTCTTATTATTCCTCTCCCTTTCTTTTTTCTTTCTATCCCATATGATATTTTTCTCTTATCTGTCTGTCTTTTCCTTTTGTTCCTTTCGTCCTTTTTAATTTTCCCTCTCGTTCGTTTATGTTTTATTTCTTTCGTTCCTTCATTATTTCTTTTTTTGCTTTATTTTCTCTTTTTATTTGATATTTTTCTCTCCCTCTCTTTCCCTCTCATTTTTTTTCTTTCTCATTGAGTCGGAGAGAACGGATGTCACCTGCTACCGTTAATAAAACTGACGATGATAACCTTGAGACAATGAAACTAATGAACCAATTGTATAGACGATATTTTTTGTTCTAATTAACGTATTTATTGACCTGTCGAATTTGTAAGAAGGGTAGGTGAAACTAATATATTAATTACGCGCACAAAGTTTATTTAAAGATTCTTATGCATTTTTCATATGTTTTTTCTCAGATTTTCGATTTTTTTTTTTTTTGTTAACGATTTTGTGCTACATTGATGCCTCTTTTTTTTTTCTTCTTCTTCTTCTTCTTCTTTTTCTTCTTCTTCTTTTTCTTCTTCGTCGTCGTTGTCTTCGTTTTCGTCTTTTTCCTATCGTTTCCTTCATATTTTTCATCTTTTTTTCTTCTTCTTCTTCTTCTTCTTCTTCTTCTTCTCCTTCTTCTTCTTCTTTTTCTTCTTCTTCTTTTTCTTCCTCTTCTTCTTACTCTTCAACTTCTTCCTTAATAATAATAATAATAATAATAATAATAATAATAATAATAATAATAATAATAATAATAGTAATAATAATAATAGTAATAATAATAATAATAATAATGATGATGAAGGGTGAAGTCAGTCCCTGCTATTGACTCTTGAACAGTTGTAAATGAAACGTGAGTCACAACATCCGTAGATTTCTTCGGTCTTTCTTTCTTCCCTTTTTTATTTTTACTTTCTTTCTCTTTCTTCCATTCTTCCTTTCTTTTCTTTGTCTTTCTTTCTTTTTTCTTTCTTTACTATTTTTGTTTATTTATTCCTTTATCTTTTTTTTTCTTTCCTTCATTCTTTTCTGATTTTCATTTGTTTTCATTCCTCTCTAACTGAATGCGACCACCTCTAGAATACTTCAACTATCATATTTATAGGAACACTTTTATAGCGGACCTTTTTTTTCTATCTTCTTTTGTATGTTGGCCTTGAGCTGCCTCCTCTACTCTACAAAGAAAAATGTAACAGCAAATTAATATCTACATTGAACGCAATAAGCAAAAGAAACTGCGCGAAAGTAGACATGTTTTATATGGGAAACTTAAACATGTCAGGGGAAGCTTGTTTCTAGTATTATTGATTGATATGTTTTGCTGGTTTTTATTTCTCTGGCTTGATTTGTTTTTCTTTCTTCCTCTCTCTCTGTCTATATTTTCTCTCCATCTGTCTATCTGAATCTATCTGCCTGTCTGTATCTGTCCAGCCATCTATCTGTTATGTTTGTATGAGTATCCATCCATCCATCCATCTCTCTCTCTCTCTCTCTCTCTCTCTCTCTCTCTCTCTCTCTCTCTCTCTCTCTCTCTCTCTCTCTCTCTCTCTCTCTCTCTCTCTCTCTCTCTCTCTCTCTCTCTCTCTCTCTCTCTCTCTCTCTCTCTCTCTCTCTCTCTCTGCCTTCAACATTTTTCC
The DNA here is from genome assembly GCF_024679095.1 of Eriocheir sinensis. Classification (NCBI taxonomy): domain Eukaryota; kingdom Metazoa; phylum Arthropoda; class Malacostraca; order Decapoda; family Varunidae; genus Eriocheir; species Eriocheir sinensis. The sequence goes on from NC_066533.1 coordinate 9,300,173, forward strand.
CCCTTCTCCAACGTAACTTCATCCTCCCAGTACCCACTCACTCCCTCCCCTCTGCCCTTGTCGCCCCCAGAACCTCCTCTTCTACTCGGAGGGGGAGGCGAGCGTGAAGCCCTCGGGAGTCATCATGCTGGAAGGGTGTTACTGCGAGCGCCTCATCACCACCAACACCAACACCAAGAACAAGGACACGGACAAACAGGTAAGACTCCTCGACTTACCCTGCGGTACTCCATCGTTACTCTTTATATTTTTTTCGTTCCACTATATCTCTTTCATCTTTCTATCTTCTATCTATCTGTATCTATCTATCTATCTATTTAAATATCTCTGTTATTTCTTTTCCTTTCCCTCCATACCTCATATCATACCTCTTTCTTTCTTTCACATTTATATCTCTCATTTTCCGTCATTTTTATCCCTCTTCTTCTCTGCCCCCTTGCCATCCCATCATCAGTTATTCACAACCTCTATTTTCCTTTCCTCTATCTATCTTTTTATCTATCTATCTATATACATTACTTTTTTGCTTTCTCTCCATATCATATCTCTCCCTTTCCTTCACATCTTTCTCTCCATTTCCTTCATTTTTATCCCTCTTCTTTACCCTCTTGCCATGGCACCATCAATTCACAACCTCCATCTTCCTTTCCCCCATCACACAACCCATTCACCCATCCATCCTCCTCATTCTTTTCGTCAGTTCTGCTTCGCCATCACGTACCGTCGAGAGAACCAGCGGCAGTATGACCTGAAGGCGGAGACGGAGGGGGAGTGTAAGGCGTGGATAGACATGATCCGGATGGCCTCCTTCAACAAGCTCCTACTGCAGAAGGAGGAGCTGGAGCAGAAGCACCTCCACCTCCTGCAGATCGTGGAGAGCGAGAAAACGGCCAAGTGGCAGTACACGCAGCAGTGCGAAGAACTCACCTCGGAGATCAAGAAGCTACGCGCCGAGGTAAGCCAACTGGACACACGTTTCCCCTCTTCACGCACTTACAAACACATGGACCCCAATTCTTACGTCTGTGTATACGTGTTAAGTAGCAGTGTAGCAGAGTAGATGTAGAAATGTTGGCAATGTAGAGGGTTCGACTCGATCAAAAACCTCGCGCTAAGATAGGCCAACTGGACACACGCTTTCCCATCTTCACGTATTTAAATACACAAAGACCCCGATTCACGCGTCTTTATATACGTGCTTAGTATAGGTAACAGTGCAAAGAGCTAGCCTTGGATATATATAAAAAAAAGCTACGCGCTGAAGTAACCCAACGGGACACAAGTTTTCCCTTATACAAGCACTTACAAACACACAGACCTCCATCCTTACGTCTTTGCATGCTAGTTTGTTATACATATCAGTGCAGAGAGGGCTGTGGTAATCCAACAAGATACGCTTATACAAGTTTCCTTATCTATAGTTGTACTTGGGATGGAGGGGGCGAGATTAGATTGCAGTGTTAAATGTGAACAGTTTTGTAAGACGCTGCTGATCAAGAAAGCCAAACCACACCCTGCCCTATTCAGTTCAGTAGAGGGTCAGGGAGATAATCTTTGCAACGGCCTCCCCTTCGTGTTTTGTTCTCTTGTTTATTATTAAGTTTTTATGTTGTTTGGGACTTCTCTCTCATTTTCAGAAACAAGTATAAGACGTGCTTCACATTCCCTTTGGCTTTATGTCGTTCAGAGAGTCATTCCGCTGTTCAGTTCTCTTTGTGTAGTTGTTGGAATAGAGATCGACCTTTCCCTCTTCATCTATCACTCTTCCATCATCCATACATCACACCTATATTCTCCTACCTTCTCCTTACCCTACTTTTCCTCTTCTCCCCTCTCTTAGCTGTGTACACTGAAGAAGGAGTGGCGGGTGGTGCCCCCAAGGAGACTAGAGGACCTGCCGGAGGACTCGGAGGAGATCAAGAAAATCAAGAAGGTTCAGAGCTTCTTCCGTGGGTGGTTGTGTCGCCGGCGGTGGAAACAGATCGTGGAGGAGTACATCCGATCCCCCCACGCGGAGAGTATGAGGAAGAGGAACAGGTAAGGGAAGGAGGAGGAGGAGAAGGCGAGGACGAGGATAAGGAGAACGAGAACGAGGGCAAAGACATGGAGGAGGAGGAGGACTAAGAGAGAGACAAGAAGGAGGAAAAGGGAAGGAAATGAATAGGACGAGGACAAGAAGGAGGAGGAAATGGAGAACGAGAACGAGGGGAAAGACATGGAGGAGGAGGAGAAGGAGGAGGAATAGGAGGACTAAGAAAGAGACAAAAAGGAGGAAAAGGGAAGAGAACGAATAGGACGAGGAAAAGAAGGAGGAGGAAAAGGAGAACGGGGACGAAGATAAAAACATGGAGAAGGAGAAGGAAGACTAGGAGAGAGAGAGAGAGACGAAGAGGAGGAAAAAGGAAGAAAACGATTAAGACGAATACAATGAGGAAGAGGAAGAGGAAGAGGAGGAGGAGGTGGCAGTGATGATGTTGGAATGACAGGAAAGAAAACGAGATAGGAGGAAAAGGAAGAGGAGAAGGAGGAGGAGGAGGAGGAGGAGGAGGAGAGAGAGAGAGAGAGAGAGAGAGAGAGAGAGAGAGAGAGAGAGAGAGAGAGAGAGAGAGAGAGAGAGAGAGAATAAAAACGACCTCATGTGGTAGTTGCTCATTAAGTTTATTCTCCGTCCATCTTCCGTGTTCGTGCAGGTTAATTGAACTCACAGGTAGGCTTTTATTGGTCTAACTTACCTGTTGAATAATGCATGACGATTCTGTTGTTTATTTATATTCTCTATTCTTTTTTTTTTACACGAGAGTACTTTCACTTTTTTATTTATTTCGTGCTTACTCGAATGTTAAAAGCACGGGCTGTTTCTTTTTCCTTTTAGATAGTGTTTTATTCTAATGGATTCTCGTTAGTCTCTCTCTCTCTCTCTCTCTCTCTCTCTCTCTCTCTCTCTCTCTCTCTCTCTCTCTCTCTCTCTCTCTCTCTCTCTCTCTCTCTCTCTCTCTCTCTCTCTCTCTCTCTCTCTCTCTCTCTCTCTCTCTCTCTCTCTCTCAGTACTGTAGGGATTTCCATAAATTCGTTAAAAAAAAAGAGAAATGGGGAGGGAGAGTGTCAGTTTGCATGCGGTGTGTGTGTGTGTGTGTGTGTGTGTGTGTGTGTGTGTGTGTGTGTGTGTTTGTCAACCAACCTTCCGTCTTATTTGCATTTTTTACATATGTTCAGAAAATCGTTTAATTGTTACCTTTATGGAGAGTATGAGTGTGCGCATTTGGTGATGTCATGTTTAGTGGAGTGGGAAGATTAAGGAAGAAGACGAGGGTGTCTGAGGGTGAGAGAAATGACTGGAGGCTAGCATGGGGATGAATATGAAGGACAGGGGTGACTGTGGCGAGGGTGGGACGTGAAGGGCAGAGGGGACATAGGAATGAGGGGGCGTAGATGAGAGACTGGGAGGAAGAAGAGTAAATGGAGTGTATTATCAGGGTGTGTTGGTGTGTCTGTGCTAGGGATGAGACCGGAAAAGTATAGGAGATGCGAATGAGAGAGGAAACATGAAAGCTATAAGATGTAGGAGTGAAGGGTGATACGTGTATGGCTTGAAGGGAAGATATATATGGGGGGTTGGGATACAGAAGGCAGGGGTGGTGGACAGGAGTGAGGTTTGAGTTTGCTAGGGGAACAAAAGGTGAAACGTTTTGGAGGGAAGTGCAATGAGAGCAAGAGGAATGATCTTTAAAGGCTTGATAGGTGCATAGGAAAGGCAGTGATGTCGGAGGCAGGCGTGACGGGACAGGGGGGTGGCCATAGTTGTGGGAGTAGTCGTACTAACGGTGTGGTTCCCCAGCCTGGTGTTCCGCATGGTGGAAGCTGAGGAGGAGTACGTGGAGCAACTCAATCTGCTCGTCTCCTGCTTCTTGAGGCCCTTCAAGATGGCGGCGTCGAGCAAGAAGCCACCCAGCTCCCACGAGGACGTGAACAGCATCTTCCTCAACTCGGAGACGCTGCTCTTCCTGCACCAGATCTTCCTGAAGGGTCTCTCCGCCAGGATGGAGAGCTGGCCCACGCTGGTGCTGGGTGAGTGCCAGGGGGAGGAGGGTGCCGCCAACACCCCCGCCACACCAGGCCCCGCGGCACTGCCTTACGTCTCGGTCACTCACTTGTCCTGCTTCACGATGACAGCTAAGTCGCGGTTGTTTTTGCCGTCTATACCTGCGCCTGTCCTTCACTAGCCGTGTACCTGGAACTTGCTGTCACCCGCTGTTGTCACTGTTTGCCTTGTGTGTTTTAGTGACACGCAGGGCTTCTCGCGACACTCGATGGCCCCACGAGTGCCCAGCAGAGGCCTTGAGCGTGCGGGTAAGAGTGAGGGTCGCGCCTCCACTCCCACGGCAGCGCCTGCTTCGAGGGGCGCGCCGCCGCCACGCCACTCCGGGGGTTGTCTTGCAGGACCGTGACCAGGCGGCGGGGGTGTTGTGGCGGTGCCCGACGTGAGGGTGACGGGGAGGGACTATTGGGTGTTGGTGTCAGCTCCACGGTGTGCTTTATGCAACTTTCTCACGGCAGTTCAAGCATCACCGAGAGCAGCGGCCGGTACCGCCGCCGCCACCAGCGTGCCTGGCGGTCACTGGGTGTCGGGGAGCCTGAAGGCATTGTCTTGAGGCTGACGACAAGCTGGTGAGGGCGGCGGCTCCGTGCCTTAGGGGTCAGTACTAGGACAGTCAGCCATTAGTAGTGGGGGAGGAGAGCACCCCGCATTCCGGTGTGCTGTGCGCCAGATGGTTCACCAGGATATTCTCAGCGTAGAAATTATACTTTGGTGTTGGGCAGTTCCTTCCGAGCATGCGCGTCGGTGTTGCCTCGCGGGGAGCGCTGCCCGCCGCCCCGCACCTGTTGCACCTGCACGTGAGCACCCTGCCGGCCCGCCGCGCGCCGGGCCGCACCCTGCATGGCCTCAGCATTCGGTGTTGACCTGTTGTTTCTCTCTTGATTTACACGCCAACCTGCACAAAAATATATATCTTATTTACATTACCAACTATTTTACTGGATATGTTGACATTTCAGTAAAAGTCAAAGACTCCCTGACCTCGCGCACTCCGCCGCTACGAGGGGAACACAAAACTCTAAGGTTACCTTCAGCCGAGTTTCATTTACCGCCCATCGAATAGTACATAAATGCTCTGACCAGCTCCTGTCATTGCGGGCCTCACGGTTACTCAGACGTGTGCACTCTGTCTGTGGAAGGCGTTCACTGGTGTTGTGTTTCTTATAGCAGCACTGTGCACGGGGTCAGGTGGAGTCGGACTATCATTGGTCGGGTGCCAAGAAGCCATTGTTGAGTTATTATGGGTAAGTTTTGTTTGAGTCGCGTGAAGCTGCCCGAGCGGCACTCTGCTGCTAGGGGTAAGGGTCGGGCGGCGGCGAACGACCCTCACCGCCCGAGCCCCACACACCCTGGGGACCTGCTGGCTGCTGTCCCGGGCCGGAGCTACTTAGACACTAGTAAACTAAACATTATAATATTAATGCAATGCTTAGCAAGCCAAGTAATAGTGAGACCAAAAACATTGTTATATCTAAGCACAGCAGAGTGCTGCTGGCATGTTCTCGTGGAGGCGTGTGTGGCCTGGCCCTGGCTGGGGCTCCCCTCACAGACTAGCGGGTCCAGCCCCGCGGGGCCTGGCCATCCTCCCCTCTGCCCAAAGTTTGCTTAGTATCACGTGCGCACGCCAGGGACGGGGAATAATTCGCCATATCCGGGACCAGCCAAGCCTTACCACACCTCCCCGAATCGTCCCCTCCCTTCCCTAGTCCATCTATTCAACGTTCTCTCTCGCTCCCTCTATTCTTGCTCTCTCCCATTTCATCTTCCTAAATAAATTCCATCCGTCCTCCCATTCCGCACATATTTCCATCTTCCGTTCCATATCTTCTCTCCTTTGATTCCTTCGTTCCAAGCCTCTCTTCTGACTTGCTTCCCTCCCTTCCCCGCCCCGTGGTTCAAGGCCGCACCCCGCTCCCTGGCTGCCGCATGGAAGTGTTGGTCCCGTAGCGTGGCGGCGCGGGTCCAGCCACACACCGTCACTCTGGGAACCACCGCGGGCAGAACGTCAACCCTAAATATCTTCACTAACGGCACGTCGCTGCCTTATAGTATACAACTTTTTATCACTGTGTTGCTCGGCAGGTTATATTTGATTGCAAAAAAAAAAAAATAACCTCAGATAACGTTAACGGTGCCTCGCTTCCATGACTTTTCCGTATACGGCTATGAGTGATCAAATGAGCAGCTAACGTTTTTTTTATTTTATTTTTTTATTTTTTAGTAAATGTGCAAAATTCGTGAACCCTAAATAACGTTGAGGATGGTGTTGCTATCGTAACATCACTTTAACTTTATTTAAGCTGTGCGACTTAAATGGGTATATTTAATAACTTATTTTTGTGTTACAATCGTTGCAGCTCAAAAAGTTTTATTTATCCATCTTGTCTTTGCTAAATTGCGCTGAATTATTGTTGCATATTGTTTCTCATTTTCATTAATTCGTGTTATATTTAATTAGACATGCCGAACCTTTCTTGCTGTTCCTAAAAAAAAAAGTGCTATTGATGTGCAAATATTACTTTGCTTTTACTAAGCTGTGTCGAACAGTAAGAAGACAAACTGATGTATCATCAGACAGACAAACTCCATTCACTTGTTTATAACTCAGAGTAGCCTATATTTTCTTTTCACCGCACGTTTTCTTTTCACTTCGTATCAGCAAAACGTCTTAAACAGAATACATTGTGACATAAAGATGCATGCAGTAAAAAAAAGCACCTCAAATTCTAACTGGCTGACGACCATACCGTAAACAGCACCATAAGACAGTGCTATCAGAACCACTGTCAACGTCGGTACACCAAACAACATAAACATCATCAAAACCAACGTGAAGGTACGTAAGAGCAGCACAGTACATGCCACTACGAAGCACCGCCTGAAACAGCTTCATCGATAAACACTGCAGCAAACATCAAAATGAATCAAGAAGAATGTTACTGTAACCATTTTTAGCATTCCATACAAGCACACAGAAAGCGCCACAGTGAAGCATCAATATACAAAAGCTTCATGAGTAAACGTCACAAACATCGGCGTGAGAATCAAAGGTAACATTATTGGAACCGTTTCAAGCAGCACCATTATAAAACATTCCGATCGGCACCACTAGAAACATCGCTCACATCAACATGGGCAAGATTCCACTAGAACGCACAGCAAAGGAAAAAAAAAGTATAGGAATAGAATAAATAACCGATTAATCAAATGAATAAACAGATAAACAAATCCCCGAGGTGGTTCCCTAAGGAATGTAGCTTGTCATACCCTTTTTTTTTTCCTCTATTTTTCTCTTGCTTTTACCAACTTTCTGGAACCCGCGCCGCCCGAACTAGAGACACGTGACTTAGCGGTAGTAGTGGTAGTAGAGCTAGTGGTAAGTGGTAGTGGGTAGTGGTAAGTGGTAGTGGTATCTGGTGGTGAGTGGCTTTGACAGTAGATCCGTGTGTATTTGCAACATCTGGACATTTCTCGGTGGCCATTTCCCCCCCCACCCCCCGCTTCGTCCCGCCCCCGCCCCGTGTCCGCCCCGCTCCGTTGGCTACGTCTCACGGTCTGTACACTCCGCCCCGCCCCGCCCCGCCCCGCCTAGCCTGTCCTGTACTCCCAAAACTGACTTCAACCTCCTCCTCCCCCGCCTCGACGTTCCTCCCCGTTTTGCTCCTGGTATGGTCCGTCTCCTCCCTCCGTTTTCTTTCGCTTTCTCTTTCGTTTTCCTTGTTTAGTTTTCTCTCTCGTTCAATCTTTCTTTCTTTCCATGTTTCTTTCTTTTTCTCTCTTTCGTTCGTTCTTTTGTTTTGTTTTCTCTCGTTCACTTTCTTTCTTATCATGTTTTTTTTTAATCTTTCTTTTTCTATCTTCTATCTATATTCTATCTTTTGTTTTCTTTCGTTTTCCTCGTTTAGTTTTCTCTCGTTCAATTTTTCTTTCTTTCTTTCCATGTTTCTTTCATTCTTTCTTTTTCTCTCTTTCGTTCGTTCTTTTGTTTTGTTTTCTCTCGTTCACTTTCTTTCTTATCATGTTTTTTTTAATCTTTCTTTTTCAATCTTCTATCTATATTATATCTTCTTTTGTTTTCTCTCTTTCGTACTCTCTTTGTTTCCCTTTCTCTCATTTTTTTCTCTTTCTTCATTTCTTTTGGGGTTTCTTTCATTCTCTCTTCCTATATCTTTGCTTTATTTGTCTTTCTTTTTTTTGTTTTGTGTTTTCTTTTTCGTTTTTTTTTTCATCCTTTCGTTTTCTCATCCTTTCGTTGTTGCTGTCGTTTTCCCCGTCTGTTTGACTGTGTGCACACCTGTCGTTTCGTTTTTGTCTGTTTGTTTTGACGTTTTGTGTGTCTGTTTGTCTGTCTGTATGTGTCAGTCTGAATGGCTCTGTCTGAATGTCTGCTTGGTTTCTATTTCTGATGTCTTTTTTTTTGTAATACTGTGGCTTTTCACTGTCTTATGCTTTCCGTTCACTGTATTTTTCTATTTTCTTTCCCTGCTTTTTTCTGTTTCCTTTCCCTGCTTTTTTGTGCTTTATCCATACTGTTGTTTTTTTTCACTGTTTTTCCCTTGTTTCTTTTTTGTTTTTGTTTTATCTCGTTTCCTTTTCTGGTTTATCTATTTTATCTCGGTCTCTCGGTCTCTCTATCTATCTATCAACGGAGCTGCCATCAAATAACTTATAATAACAGTCAAATGAGTACCACACTATAACCTCGATAATCCTAGTCTTCTTCCTAAGCATCAGACGAGGCAAGGGGGAGAGGAGAGGTAAGAGGAGGGGAGATAGGGGACTTGTCTGGACTTCATATACTCTGACCTACAAAACTACCGTTGCTACTGTTTTGCCAAGCCCCTCGTTGACGCCAGTAGTACACAACCATACGCAGCAACCAGTGCACCGCAGCTTGTATCTCTAGTGCGGCTGAGCTCTTGTGTTGTAGGCGAGCGACGAGGAAGTGAATGTGTCGGCCTCGTCCTTGTGGCTGTAACTTTGTCCAGGGTTGCCATGGTCGCGGCTTTTCCACTATGTTGGGCGGTTTTTCTTGAGGTTCCGTGGGAAGTATTTGGACACCCCTTCTTTTGGGTCTCTTTTTTTTTCATTTATTATCGCTAGTATACAAAAGTTACGTTTTCTTATGTGATAGTAACATCTAGGACCTCTAGATTTAGTTAACATTGCAACTGGTTTAGCAGGACACGTTACCATTGTCTTCAAGTTAGGATATTTGGGCTAATTTTGGCGTGTCAGTCCGCGGGTAACCTTCCAGCAATGACTTGGCAACCCTGCTGTCACCGCTTCCGCTGGTTGTGTCTGTAGTGTGTCCACGTCGCCTGTTGCTGCCAGTGCTTTCATAGACGCCTTTACAACGGTCCTGCTGCTTTAAGACGCTGAGTAACGCTAGTCGAGGCTGGACTAAGGGAGGGCAGGGCAAGGGTGAGGCACAGAGGGGGGTGGAGTGGTGTAGAGTGGAGTGAGAGGGAGTAAGTGGGTGTGGAGTGCCCTCAACACACACTCCCCTCGTCAGAACACGTTTCGAGGCCTCACACACTCCCCCAGTTTCCTCACTTACGGCAAAATGATCGCCATTTTGCCGCGGCTGAAATAAAAATAAAAAGGAAAGTAACTTAAAACGTGTGAAATAATTAAGACTGACACGCTGACACTTAAGTTCAGGACAAAAGCAGAGTCTGAAAAGAGGCTGATGAGGATCAATCGGTGACGACGCTGATAATTATGATAATGATGATAAAAATGATATCTGATTGCCTGCTTGAACTTTAGTTGGTCTGTGAAAAACTTTCAAATAGTACAACAAAAATTGAATTAGAAAAAGAAACCATAAAACGGAATAGATGAGTTGAAAAAAAAATTAAAGTCAGAGTCGATAGAAGCGAAGAATCATTCCAAAGTAAAATAATAATAATAATAATAATAATAATAATAATAAAAATGAAAGGCAATGTGTGCCCATGCGCAATTACATATTTTTGCCTTTTTTTCTCTTGCCTGCGTTTAATAAGATATGAACAGGAAAGAGTCTTCATGGTTTGGTCAACAGGTCGAGTGAGAATCAACAGGGGATCATAAACTTATGTATATCTAAAGCCTTAAGCAATCGTCGTCTCGTAAGCCTTCTTGTATATGTTCGTGATGACAACCTTCCAGCCCTCTTAACCTCTCACTCTGAACCGGGGATCGAACCCTGATACGCCAGCTCGGTAGGGAGAGAAAGAGAATTAGGATAAAAAAAAAAACGTAATGGTGAAAAAGGGTTGATGAAAGTCTTGACTGGCACGGAATCGAACCCTGATGCTCTGGCTCAGTAGACGAAAACGAAGGACGAAGAACGTATTCTGACCAAGACAAGACCAAGACAAATAAAGGTCTGTTGATTACTGAAAGGTCCAGAATGCCGCCTCAACATGCTGCATCTGCACTTCGAAGGCTGTGATGGCCAGTCTGGGTCCCACAAAGAACCTGGCACTTCACATAAACGCTAATCTGCGCAATGTGGTGGTGACTTTCAACCCTTCCACACTACCGGACAGTTTATCGCTGAGAGTTTGTCGGGGAGGACTGTGATGTTGTCCAAACTGTGGAGTACATTCATAGGCCCGTATTGCCAGACGCTTTCGACTCTCACAACAAATATTTAAAAAGCCCACAAAGGAGAATAGTTGGGTTATCACGATTTTTCTTTCACATTCCTGGTGCAGAAGCCTTATCAGAATGTTGTCAGGAGTCTGTGAAGATACAACACTTGTAGCTAACCCCGACCCAAAAATGGAATTAAAAAGCCAAACTACCCACATAACTGTTGATAAATACTAACGCGACGTTTTGAAAAAATCTGGCGTCAGTGCAAAGCAAAGTGGAGTGTTAACAAGCCAGGCGAGGAACAAGGGAGGAGGTTGGCTGGCGGGCGGCGGGCTGAGGGGCTGCGGTTGAGGCTGCCCGTCACGCGTCGCTCTCCCGCCCAGCTACACCTCAGGGGACGCCAGACGCACGCTTTAAAACACCCCAGAGAGTCTTCGTCTATTTATACCAAGCGTGCGAAAATAACGGCAGAGATTTTAAAGCAGGATTTGGAGATTTGGGTTACGTTTGGAAGGAAGGGAGTGTTCGGGAAGTTAAAGAAGGAAGGAGGATGATAAGAGGAGGAGCTTGTCACCTTTGCAGGATTTTGAAAGTCCTGGAGTGCGTTGGGAAATGTTCAGTAGATTAATGTCTTTATGGAGATGCCGAATAGTAATTAAGGAACTCAGACTCGATTTATGGTTATGGTTATGAGGTTGTTGTCATAGTTATAGTTATATGTTATAGAGTAAAAGATAACAAATCGTTCACCCATACTATAAAAAGAACTGAGAGTGTGTTTATACGTTATGGAAGGAATGTTTAGGAGATACCGGCGTTACAGAGGCACTGAAAAGTAGTGACTAACTTTTGCCAAATATAGTCTAGCTGCCCCGTTTGCCGCATTCCCATGTGTGTGGTGCGTGTCTTGGCCCTCGCCGGGAGGGCGTGAAGGATCGGAGTGGCGTAGTAATGCTTCGACAACAGTGAGGAAAAACTTTTCTTCAAAAGATCACCGAAGGAACTTGTATTTGCTTTTGTCATTGTGCGAAGATAAGGCGCATGAGCCAGTGACGGGGTTACGAAGGGCGCGACTCTGACACGGGAAAGGCTAGAGGGAGGATGACCCGTATAAGGTGGACAGCTGAGGAGAGCAACCCTCGCAGCACGCACGCTGAGCACGCTGAGCCTGGCGAGGGGCAGCCTGAACACCCACGGGGCACGGGCGGCGGGCCGGAGCGGGGCGCGGGTCGGTAAAGCAATAGCAGCAAAAGGCGGTGACGGCGGCGGGGGCGGTGGCGGCGGCGGCGGCGGCGGCGGCGACGACGTAGTGTCCCCACAGTGTGTTGTGGTGCTGGTAGTGGTGGTAGTGGTGTTGTGGCCCCGTGTGGTGATCCCCTTGTGAAGGACGTCTGGCCTCGTGCCGCCTTCCAGACGGGGGTCGAGAGACAAGCTCGGCGGGCTCCTCCCCGCGGCAGAAGAGGACGTGTAGCACCATCCAGCTGCTGGGGAACACGCATCTGGGTGAGTCAGCCACGCCCACACCCGTCCACACCCACCCACACCCACCTGCCAGCCACTTTTCAACACCCACACCCATCCCCAGGAGCCTCTTCTGTCACCCACGCCTCATCACCTACTCACTCACTCACTCAAGCTTCATCTCTCGACTGTCGGTCTCTCTGTCTACACACACACACACACACACACACACACCTGGTGGCTATATAGGATTATCAGGGAAAACTTCCCAAAGGTGTGGTAAGGAGTTGAATGATTAGAGAGAGAGAGAGAGAGAGAGAGAGAGAGAGAGAGAGAGAGAGAGAGAGAGAGAGAGAGAGAGAGAGTTAACCGTGTCGTCTCTGGCAAAACAAAATCAAAGAAAAATTAACCAGGGTATAACGCAGGAGACTTGGTTAAATGGGTAAGTGGACTGACAACACCAAGAGTTTTTATCCCTCACAGTATCAGGTGAATGATATTTTTCAAGTTTTTTTTTTTTTAAATCTCACGTATCTTTTTAAAACTTTTGATCATAAATGTTTCATCCAACACGGTAGCTTGAACTCAAATATTTTTGCACCTTTTTTTGCATTCACTACCCGCGTTTTTTTTCCTTTTTGACATTTCGGTATTATTTTTTTCCCTAGATGTTTTTCATCTTTAATGATATTTTTTGTAAGTAAGCAGGGAACCGAATTTGTGTCTCGATGCAACAATTTCTTAACAAAAGGTGAGAGGTTCATAATTTTTATAAATATTATTTGAAGTATTCGTGAAGTAATCCGTTTTTCTAAGCCCGCTATTATCACTACCTTTATGGCCGACGTGACTGCATTTCCTTTAAGTATAGAAATTAACCTATTTGCTGTTTTTCAATTGCCAAACGTAATATATATTTTCCCTTGGATTAGAGATATATATTGATTTATAGTTATAGCTCTCCTGACAATGTATCTATACTCTATCTCACACACACACACACACACACACACACACACACACACGCGCGCGCCCCGGTAGCTCAGTGGTTAGAGCGTCTGCCTCACAACCAGAAGGAACGGGGTTCGATTCCCCGACCGGGTGAAGATAAGTTGGGTATATCTTCTTTCACGTGCAGCCCCTGTTCACCTAGCAGTGAGTAGGTACGCGACGTAAGGCGAGGAGTTGTGACCTTGTTGCCGCGGTGTGTTGTGTGCGAGTGGTCTCAGTCGTACCCAAAGATCGGTCACTGAGCTCTGAGCTCCTTCCGTAGGGGAACAGCTGGCTGCCTCGAGAGAGACCCGAAGCAGACCAAGACGTGAACTACACACACACACACACACCGCTCTGGTGGCTCTATCGGCTAGAGCGCCGCGCTGCAAGGCTTCACGGCCAAACAGCCAGTGGTTGGAGCCCCGCTGAGGTCGGATTCTTCCATTGAGTAGGAGTGGTTACTGTCTCCCTTGAGCAAGGGGGATGGGGTGTGTGGTGTGTGAGGTCCTGGCAGTACCCAGAGATCGACGATAATGAGCATACACTTGCTCATGTCGGAAGGGTATCTGCTGGCGAAAGCGAGTCCGACTCGTGATCAGGCCGTAGTGAATTACACACACACACACACACACACACACACACACACACACACACACACACACACACACACACACACACACACACACACACACACACACGGGACCAGGATATCACTCATAATCCATTGTCATTCATAGCACAAGTAGGCCATTTCACCTTCGCCCACACACACACACACACACACACACACACACACACACACACACACACACACACACACACACACACACACACACACACACACACACACACACCTGTCCTTACCCTGCTTCACCTTGACACACCTGAACACTTCATCTGCAAGCCTTGTGCTGCTTGTCTTACATCCCATCCTCAGGTGCGCATGTCACGCATCCCAATGGCCAGGTGTCCCTCCCTCCCTCCCTCTCATCCCTAAATGTGTTGTTCCCTCTCAACACTCACTGATCTCTCTCCCTCTCCTCATAATCGCTAACCTTCACGCCAACTTCATCTGTCTTGTATAGAGAATTTTCTCAATCATTCAGAGTTGATTTTTTTTCTTTCTTTTATTTTTTAGATTTTTCTAGTCATGATAAATATTTCATTGATACCCATATATATATATTTAGGAGTTTTCTTTATAGCTTTTGGTGAGTGCAAAGTTATTTATATTCTAGTTATGCTCAGTGTAAAGTAGTGAGATCCATAGTATAATATCTATCTTTTTTAGCAAGTGTTTGATATACAAAAAAGAACAATCATGGTGAGTGTATGTTCTGTCACCCCTCCTTATTTTCCCTTCTAGCAGTGCTTTAGCCCAAACAGCTGAGGTAAAGCTCCATAGTCTAGAGTTCGGATCTGCGTAGGTTTCCGTCTGTGGGGGTGACTTTGCCTGTGGTCTTGCTAATTTCACTCTCGCTTCAGTTCCTTGACTCCCTGCTGGTCATACTACATTTTTATTTCAACTTTTGTTTCGTCCTGCAGCAACCCTCTCCTCGTCCTCATATTTATCTTTGGTTTTTGCCTTGTAGCTGTACTGTGTTGCTTAGCAAAGTTTATTTTCATTCCTAAAGAGCTTTATGCAGGACCATTAAGGAGCAACACCAAACAGATAGGCTCCAGGCACAGGAGGCACGTGGTGAGGTGCCAAAGGGTCAAGCTTGTCCTTCAGGTGTAGCACATATTGTTTGTCCTGCCGCTAGGGGGCAGGTCAGGTGCCCTGCGGCGGCCTTATCTGGCTGGGCGAGTCTGGCGGTGTGTGCTGCGGAGCCGCGTGTCGACCCACACAGGTAACTCACGAGCGTGTCTCGCCGCCGTAGAGGGTCCAATGCCCCACGGACGAGCGTGACGGTCCAGAAGACCCGGGCGCGGCTTTCCGCTCCTCAGCTATCTAGCAGCCCACGCCTGCCACTCGAGACCACTTCAATATATAACTTTTTTCCATTTTTGGTTAATCATTTGGGCAACTGCAGTATTACGTGGCAGGCGCCCTTCCCTTTCCCTTACCCCCCAGCCAGCCCTGCCCCGGCGCGCCGAGGAACTAACCTCTCATCTACTGTACTGTCGAGCAGGAGACTTGTTCGACATGCTGCTGCCAATGCTGAGCATCTACCAGGAATACGTGAGGAACCACCACTACAGCCTGCAGGTGCTGGCAGAGTGTAAGCAAAACCCTCACTTCGGAGCCTTCCTCAACCGCCTCGAGAATAAACCCAACTTGCAAGGCCGCACGCTGGAGACCTTCCTCACCTACCCCATGCACCAGGTGTGTGTGTGTGTGTGTATGTGTGTGTGTGTGTGTGTGTGTGTGTGTGTGTGTGTGTGTGTGTGTGTGTGTGTCATGAGTGGTCAAGTGCCATGATTGTAATTGAGGTAATTGGAAAAGGTTAAAGTTACAACTCTCATTACGGTATCTACACAGCTCAACACAACAAGTAGCACACAAGACCTACACAGCATACATAACCCTATGTAGATCACCACACGTTAAAACATTATAAACGTGCATGGGTTGGGGCAAGTCTTTCCGAGCGGGATGACAGCGGTGTGTGTGCATGTGTTGCAGATCCCGCGTTACATCATCACCCTGCACGAGCTGTTGGCACACACGCCGCACAACCATGTCGAGAGGAAGAGCCTCGACCACGCCAGGATGCAGCTGGAGGACCTTTCAAGGCAGATGCATGACGAGGTGGGTTTTAATCCTCTCCTTGGTGCTGGCGTTGCTGCGTGAATCAAACTGATTTCAAATAACAGTAATTAGTTGTTGAATGTTTTGTAGTCACCGAGTAGCGCGAAGCAGGCCCCGAGGCATCGAATTTGATGTGCGTCCTTGTGTTGCAGGTGAGCGAGACGGAGAACATCCGGAAGAACCTGGCCATCGAGCGCATGATTGTGGAGGGCTGCGACATCCTGCTGGACGTCAACCAGATGTTTGTGCGTCAGGGTAAGAAGCCAGCAGCTGCGGCCGCTCTCAGTTCCTGCTTCCCCAAAGAGGCTGTGCCGTCCTTCCCTCGCAGGTCCATTGATTTCCCGCGCAAGACGACAGACCTGTTCACCAGCGAGGACGGAGAGGAGGCGGGAGCCACGCCCCGCTCTCAGCGTTCCCACTCCACCGTGTCCTACATGACGCGGGAACAACAGATCGCAGCTTTTGGCACCCGGCGCCGCCTTTCCTCGCTGCGGCAGAGTTCTTTAGGCAGCGCCCTTCCCGCCGCCGTGGCAGGTTCCGCCGGGGCCTCCATGGTACGCCACACCCTCAGTCTAGGCGCCTCACCACTCTCGCCACCACACCCCGACACGGGCCGCCGCGCCTCTGATGTGCCCAGAATAAGAAAGAAAAGCGTCCGTATATCAGACGAGTCGTTTGATGAGTGCGAGGAGTTAGCAGCCTCAGGCAGCAGCGTCCAGCAGGGGCCGTCAGTATTCACCCCTACAACCTCGCCCAAGTCCTCCCCGGAGGAGGCAGTTGATGAGGCAAAGGCGGCTGGCCTCACCCCAGTGGAGGAGCGGTCCTCTCTTGACTCTGCGGAAGACCCACGTCCGCCTGTAACCTCCTGAAAGCGGACTGTTTGGCTCTTGGGCCATTGTTGTGCATCTCTCTCCTTTTTAAATCCCGGAGGTCCTCCCGCTGACCTCGT